>NC_133580.1:23887496-24016611 GCF_964106895.1 Numenius arquata | reverse complement strand
CATCCATTGTCAACTTGCAGCTTTTGTACTCCTTCCTTTAACAACTGTATGCTTTTATGAATTGATTCAGAGTGATCTGACAAGTTCATGCAATACATTCCACCAATATCCTCACATCCATGTCCTTGAGCTAATAACAAAAAATCTATTGCCGCTCTATTTTATAACATAGCATGCCTAACTGAGTCTACATCTAATAGTAAATTGCTTAATGCCGCAGAGGTTGCATTCATTTGCTTTGCTAGCCAGCATCCTAACTTATTCAAGGTACTTAATGCTTTGGCAGCAGCTGCTCCTGGTACAAACATGGAGGCTGCCCATATTTCACCCTTATTCCAAAAAGTGACTTGGTCATCACAGTCTTCATTGTAAGCATGGAGGGTCCTCTTAGCTTTTTTTTATAATAGCGATGTTGATAAATCATGGACGTATTAGGAGTTAACAATGTTAAGCGTCCCAAACTGCATGGTCCTCCTTTTATGTGAGAAGGTATGGCTCCCCAGGCTCGATCTCCACATATCAGGAATATCCCCGGGGGTAGCGCCAAAAGGACATTTGAGGATCAAGAAATATTTGGGGAGGTAAAGTTACACCATACACTTGAATTTCTGTAAATTGTCATACTTGAATTTACCACCCATGCCAGGGATTGATTCTTTCCTGTATAATTGAAATACAGACAATAGTCCATTTTTATAGATCCCAAAAGTTCAAGCTCTTGAGGTTCCAAAGGCACTTTAGGCAAATAAGGCACCCATGCGTCCCATGTATTAACCAACGACTCGTTCTGAAAAGTTGCCCGTGCTTCATGCGGTACCGGCCACTTGTCCACTGGAACACCAACGAGACACGTAATAAATGGATTCTCTGGTGATGTAGTGGCCAGACATATGGAATCTTGGCCAGTCATGTTGGCTAGAGTGATCCATACATTGGTCCTTGTCTGCGTTGGCATCCAAAATGCGTTGACCACAGCACACATCATGAGGAAGATAACACAGGCTTCACATTCCGTGCCGGCATCCATTGCGGCCCGTGATCTGTGGAAACACAAGCATAACCTCTTCCCCAGGTTAATAGATCATACGGACCCATCCATTGACCCGTATGTAGATCCCGCACTAACACCTTTGCCCCTGGCCCCACCCCCTCCTGAGTTACCAGGGAATTGAAATGGCGAAGGATGGGCGGTGTTGGGGTCGGAGAATCATCAGAAACCTGTAAAAAATTTAAAACATATGTAGCTTTAGCCAATCGTGCATCAGGTGGTTCACCCAGCATTCCCCCTTTTTGTTTTTGGAGGAAGCGCTTGAGTGTACCGTGGGCTCGTTCTACAATGCTTTGTCCTGTGGGAGAATGGGGAATTCCAGTAACATGGGATATCCCCCAAAGCTGCAAAAACAATGCAACTTTCTGAGACACGTAAGCCGGGCCATTGTCTGTCTTAACTTGTTGGGGAACACCTAAAATGGAAAATGCATGTTGCCAATGGCGGATGACATCACGTGCAGATTCCCCAGTATGAGCAGTGGCAACAAGAGCTGATGAAAAAGTATCTATAGAGACACGCACGTATTTCAGACACCCAAATTCGGGTACGTGCGTAACATCAGTCTGCCAGATCTGCAAGGCACGGAGGCCACGAGGGTTGGTGCCATAGTAAATAGGGACATGATGGCCCTGACAATCAGGGCATGCAGCAACAATGGCACGTGCCTCAGAATTGGAAATATGAAATTGACGTTTCAGGGCCCGATAGCCCTGATGGTAAAAGCGATGTGAAGCTATTGCCTGTTGTTTAATGTCGGGAACAGGTCCTAATGCCACTGCGGACACCAAAGCATCTGCTTTTGCATTTCCTTCCACTATAAAACCCGGTAACGTAGTGTGACTTTTAATATGCATGACATAATATTCATAGTGACGTTTCTGAATTTCTAACCATAATAGCTTCAGAACCCCAAACAGCGTTTCATTAGACACATGCCCTAACACAGCTTTATCCAATCATTGTACCAGTCCAGCCACATAAGCAGAATCCGTTATGATGTTTACTGGGCCAGGGAAGTTTTGAAACACCATGGCCATCGCCCTAAGTTCAACCACTTGTGGTGAGCCTTCTTGATGTTCGATTTTATGCTGCCATTGTGGTCCATCTTTCCAAACGATGGCTGCTTTTCCGGTTTTCCCTGATCCATCCGTAAACACCGTGGGTCCCTCTACTGGATCCAATTGACTCAATTGTTTCTGACCAAATCTCACCTGACTTCCTAGTTTGACCAATGGATGTGAGGGCAAATGATAACTTATTTGCCCTGTATAGTTCATCATGGCTGCTTGTAAAGCAGAGCTGTTGGCCATGCGCCATTCAAAATAATCACTCTGCACTGGGAGTACAATTTTTTCCGGGTCTCTCGCCATTAATTCCATACAGCGTGTCCTGATTTTTATAATTACTTGAGCCACCAGCTCAAAAAGGCCAGGGGCTGTCTTTTTTGTTTTATTTGGCAAGAAAACCCATTCCAAAACATGTAGAGAATCATCCCACTTCTCATGCCATTGTGCAATCATGGCAAAGGGTACCAACTGATCAATCAAAATGATTGCCTGGACAGGCACTGTCAATTCAATTCTCCATACGTGTTTGCTACTAATTGCTCGCTCAATGTCTGCAATTGTTTTTTGTGCACCTACCGTCAAGGTGCGTGGGGCAGAAATATCTGTGTCTCCTTGCAGTAGTTCAAATAACGGTTGCAATTTAGAAGAAGGAATCCCCACGTAGGGTCGAATCCAATTAATCATCCCTGCTAATTTTTGCACGTCATTTAATGTTTTCACTTCCACTTGCAATTGTATGGGTTGTGGCATCACCATTTGAGTTAAGACTTTCATACCTAAATAGAGCCATGGTTGCTGCCGTTGCACCTTTTCAGGCGCAACAATTAGTCCATATCGGCACAGAGATTCCCGTGTTTTGTTCTCCATCTCAATTAACTCCTGTGGAGTTGCTGCAGCTAACAGAATGTCATCCATATAATGATAGCAATAACCTGATGGGAACAAAGCACGTACTGGACTCAATGTCTTTGCCACGAACCACTGGCAAATTGTGGGTGAGTTTTTCATACCTTGCGGTAACACCTTCCAATGATATCTTTTTGCAGGTTCCATATTGTTTATGGATGGTACAGTAAAGGCAAATTTCTCCATATCTTGATCTGCTAAAGGAATTGTAAAGAAACAATCTTTCAAGTCCATTACAACAATTTCCCATTGCATCGGAATCATGGTGGGAGAGGGTAATCCAGGTTGTAAAGCTCCCATGGTTGCTATAACCTCATTAATCTTCCTCAGATCATGTAACAATCTCCATTTTCCAGATTTTTTCTTTATAACAAACACAGGGGTATTCCAAGGGCTGTGTGAGACCTCTATGTGTCCTGCAGCTAGTTGTTCTGCTACGAGAGACTGCAGGGCAGTGAGTTTTTCTTGACTGAGGGGCCACTGATCGACCCACACTGGTCTTTCAGTTAACCATCTTAATGCCAGAGTGGGTCGAGAAATGCCCTGCAATACAGTGACCCCTACTGAAAATCCGTTGTTATCCGTACTCCCCATTGTCCTAAACAATCCCTTCCCCACAAATTTAATGGGGCCGAGGTCACATAAGGTCTCACCGTAGCCCTTTGACCTTCAGAATTAACAATCGTAATCGGTTTGGCTGATATTAAGCTATTTGCAACTCCTCCAAGTCCTGCCACCCCCAAGGTGTTTGAGGCCAAAGGCCAAGTATTCGGCCATTCGCGCAGTGAGATGATAGTCACATCCGCCCCTGTATCGAGTAACCCAGTCAGTTTCACCTGATCGGGGGTAACACTGTTCATCATGAGTGTACAGATCATTTGCGGCCGTTTCTCCAACACTGTCTGAGTCCAGAAAACAAGTGGTTTTCCTGTTGATCCAAATCCGCCATCACCGTGAACAACCTGTTCAGTCCTGGGGACACAACTCATAAATGGCACAAGTTGAGCTAAACGTGTTCCTTTTTCTATTGTTACCGGTGGGGTTGCTGTAGATACCATAGCACAAATTTGTCCTGTAAAATCGGCGTCAATAACTCCAACATGCACCATGAGTCCTTGTAGGGTGGTACTTGATCTTCCTATTAGTAAAGCACTCAGTCCCCTACCAATTGGTCCCCAGGCATCTAAAGGCACTTTGTGCACCCCTTGAGTTGTTATAGTCACTGTGTGGGCGGTGGATACATCCATCCCGGCTGATCCACTGGTTTTCCCTGATAGCTTGTCACAGAGGGTTGCGTCTGCACTGACCCTAGAAATGGGTTGCCAGGATTGTAGGGCATTTGCGTACGGGGCATTTGTGTCTGCACGCGCCCCTTCGCGCTCTTCTTGCCATTTCCCGGCTGTAATGGTTGGCCATTAAGGTGATATTTAGAGTGACATTGCTTAGCAACATGTCCAACCCTTCCACACCTATAGCAATTCATTTCTGCTGTGTCCCCTGCCGTATTGACTTTTCCCGAGCCAGTTCCTCCCATTTTTTTCTTGGGGCATTCAGCTTTTACATGACCTGTTTGACCACAGCCATAGCATTTTTGGCCCTGTACTCGCATGGCTGCCATTGCGGCAGCGAGTGCAGTCATTTTATGCTCCACAGATCCAACCTTGGCACAAGCAGTAATCATTGCCTCTAAGGTTGGGTCTCCTGGTAATGCCTCAATTATTTTTTGACAGTCCGCATTAGCATTGTCGCGAGCCAATTGCTTCACTAACATTTCACGGAGGCGCGCATCAAACACTTGACGTTCAACAGCAGCTTGTAACTTTTCAACAAAGGAGAGAAATGGTTCTCGAGTGCCTTGTTTAATGGTGGTATATTTTTGTTTTGGTTCTGCCAATTCTGCAGTGCGAATTATTGCCTCGATGCCTATACTTTTTACTTGTTCAAGCACCAAGGGGGGCCACTGCGCTTGATGCTGTGGGTTATTGAATTGCCCAGCACCCATTAAAACATCAGCACCATTGCCATAGCGAGGATCACCCTGTGGAAACTGCAGATTTGCTACGGCCTGAGCCTCAGCCCTTTGCTGCCAAATATTTCAAAACACTGCAAGCTGCACAGGTTGAAAAATGATCTGAGCAATATGAGTAATATCATAAGGGGTCATAGCTTCCATTGACAATAATCGTATCAGTTGCATTACTGCAGGGGAGTTGGGGCCATACTGGGCAGTGGCCTTTTGTAAATCCTGAATCACCTTCCAGGAATAAGTAGCATGCTCATGAGGCTCCCCTGCAGCTGGGTCATGATACACCACGGGAAATGCTGCAGGCCCATCAGTCTCAACATTCAAAGGTTCATCAGTGGTGAGGGGAACGGATATATTCTCTGATAAATCCCAGTCGCCCAACTCCATAGCTTTAGCTTTGACCTTTTTCCAGAATCGCACAGGATTTCGCGGTCTAACCGTAATCGAGGCTGGAGGTAAATCCCAAGTACGAGGGTATTTTGGTCTACACTCTGCCCCCCCTTGCTCGGAAGGTTTTACTGGCGCAGGGGTGTGCAAAGGGGGACCCGGATTCTCAGGGACTACCTCCTCAAGCTCATTTTGCCCTGTCATAGGATCATCCTGATCAACATTAACGTCCGAATCCTCTGGCAGAGGTGGATACAAAAAGGGGTTAAGCGACGGCCGCGCTTTTTGCTCTTCCGCAATCGGCACTGGCGGAGCAGAGGGTTGCACACACTCTCCTGACTTAAATACAGGGAGTCCCTCCTGCAGCCACACATATCCCGAATCTGCCGCTTGTTTATGCGAGTCTCTTGCCGCTTCTATCTGTTCTCGGGGCAGCACATACTTATACTTTTTTCCTTCGGAAAGCCGCAGCCCCCCCCCCCCATCAGTACCCCCCCCGTCTTCTTTCTTGGTAACAGGGGGTTTTAGGACCGGGGGTTTTGGGACCGCAGATGGCTCCGCCCCTCCTTTTAAGTCCAGCCTGAAAGGATCAGGCGACTCATTTTTTCCCGCAGTCTCCGCTTGTTCCCTCTGCTCTTTAAACCCTTTCAAAGTCTCTAGTAGCAAACGCCACGTTGTTAGTAGTTCAGTCGCTTCTTTGGAGCCTCTTGTAGCACCATCGAACAATTTATCACCCAAGTCTTTCCACTGTGATACACTAAACGCTGTGACAGTGGTAACTTCAATGCCTTGTCTTTTGCCCCAGAGCAGCATTTTCCGTAAAGTCAACTCGGGGAGGTCCACGCCTCGCCGTTTCAAAAGCAACTGCCACATAGAGAGCATGATACCCTCTTCTTTGGACAAGTTCCCTCCCATGTTCCCAGTAGCTCACCTCTCCAGGTGTCTTATTCACGATCCGGATCAATCAGCAGCTCTCCCCACCGCTCTCAGCTATACTGGGCTCCGTCTCCACGGCTATCTCCAGCCGTCTTTTTTCCTATGCAGAATCACGTCGGGGTCACCAGTTGTCGTTGTTGTTGAGACGGACAAACGACACGGACAGCAATCTTCAGCAGTTCAAGCAGTAACAGTCCCCCTTTATTAGCACACGTATATTCTTATATATTCTTTCTTAACACATGTGTTCTTTTACTATTGGTTACATATTGTTATAACAATATATCATTGGTTGTCTCTTGCAAAACATCAAAACTACTCCTTATCTTGTCAGTCCCCACCTGGTACCTAAAAGTTGTTTTACTTCTCAGGATGTTTTCTACTCCCTTCTTTCTCAAGGATATACTTTAATCTCTGCAAGGTCAACTCCTGACTCCATTCCCACAATCAAGGGTTCCACGGACCCGCCGCAGTCCCCCACAATTTACAAGTCAGTGTTTATCAGACAGATCACAAACCCATGGAAGTCCCGATTCATTCCTAAATAATCTACACTGAAAATAGATGCTAAGCTTGATGAATTGGAGAGAGAATGGATTCCATGCTAAGCTTGATAACATGGCTAATTCACTGTCAGTTGTTTGACAGGTGAATTATCGCTAAGATAAAAAGTAAACTATCTCTGAGATTTTCTCTGGGCGATACATACCCACTGGAGAGATGTCATGTAGATAATTCAAATTATTTGTTGTTGTTACAGAAGATCTTGAGCACAGTTTACTAACACTGCCCTCCCAACCATTTGAACAATGGGTGTTGGCCAAAGCCAGCTATTTAAAATGGTCAGTCCTGAACAGTCATAATTAACCTGCTGAGCTATAAGCATTTCACCATGGCCCACACCCTCTCTCTGCTGTGTAGAGAAATGAGACCTGAAAAAGGTCTTTAAGCATCATTAAGTCCAATTACATTCTAAGTAGGACAGGCTGTTAAAAGACTCTCTTATTTAAGCTTTTTCCCCCTTTGCTCATCCAACCAAGGATGTGTTATGTCCCAATTCTCCAGGTCCCAAACAGGTTGTTTTCATACATGGATAGAGAAGCAAAGGGCTTTTTTGCGTAATACATTGTCATATCAGTATTGTCAATACTTAAAATGGCATTTACATTAGTAAGCAAGCTGAATAATTAAAAAAAATGCAAATTTGAACTTCTAAGAAGCAATAACTTTTCATATAAGTTTTATGAGAGACATTTTAATTCTTTTTTTATAGAATGGTGACAATTAAAATGAGCATAATTGAGTAAAAGGGTGAAAAGGTGGTCTGTATTCATTTTGTTCTAAGTAAATTTGAACAGAGTGACCTAGCACAGCTTTTATACAGAAGTAAACTTGCATTAGTGCTCTCTGTCATTAATAGCCAACACAAATGTAGGTCAAGATGGTGGACTGAAATTTGAATTACTTCCATAACTTGGGGGTCTAGAGGATAACAGTACTGTAAGCACGCCCTTACATTTATAAGATGGCTTCTATATGGCACTGAATGATACAGAAGTGGCATACTTGCCTTCATGTGAATTCAAAGCCAGGCAGAGCTGCTTTGGCAAAGTTCAGCTAACTTTAGTCTTGGGCTTCAGAAGAAGTCCAGGATGGGATGAATAAGTATAGGAAGAAGAGCAAGCAAGGCTGTAAGGGCATGAGGAAGAGACCATATTGTGCTTCATTTTTTCTTTAGCAATGGTACAGAAACTTGCATTGGACAATTCTGACTGGAACATTTGGTGAGGTCAATGGGATTTTTATCAGTACTGCTTCCTAAAGGAAGTTTTTGGTATTGCCAGGAAAGATGGAAAGGGACTCCTTATCAAGGAATGTAGTGATAGGACGATAGGTAACAGTTTTAAACTGAGAGAAGGTAGATTTAGATTAGATATTAGGAAGAAATTCTTTACTCTGATGGTGGTGAGACACTGGAACAGGTTGCCCAGAGAGGTTGTGGATGCCCCATTCCTGGAAGTGTTCAAGGCCAGATTGGATGGGGCTTTGAGTAAGCTGATCTAGTGGAAGGTGTCCCTGCCCGTGGGAGAGGTGTTGAAACGAGATGATCTTTAAGGTCCCTTCCAACTCTAACCATTCCATAGAATCATAGAATCATCTAGGTTGGAAAAGACCCTTGGGATCATTGAGTCCAACCATCTACCCTAAGCTACAAAGTTCTTCCCTACACCATATCCCCCAACACCACATCTAAGCAACTCTCAAACGCATCCAAGGATGGTGGCTCAACCACCTCCCTGGGCAGCCTGTTCCAGTGTCTGATCACTCTTTCTGTGAAGAATTTCTTCCTAATGTCCAATCTAAACCTACCCTGTTGCAGCTTGAATCCATTGTCTCTTGTTCTATCGCTATTTGCTTGTGAGAAGACACCAGCACCAACCTCTCTACAATGTCCTTTCAAGTAGTTATAGAGAGTGATGAGGTCTCCCCTCAGCCTCCTCTTCCTCATACTAAACAGTCCCAGCTCCCTCAATCGTTCTTCGTACAATTTATTCTCCCGGCCCTTCACCAGCTTCGTTGCCCTCCTCTGCACCCGCGCCAGCACCTTGATATCTCTCTTGTATTGAGGTGCCCAAAACTGGACACAATACTCGAGGTGTGGCCTCACCAGTGCTGAGTACAGGGGCACAATCACCTCCCTGCTTCTGCTGGTCACGCTATTTCTAATACAAGCCAGGATGCCGTTGGCTTTCTTGGCCACCTGGGCACACTGCTGGCTCATATTCAGCTGCTTGTCAATTAGAACCTCCAAGTCCTTTTCCGCCAGGCAGCTTTCCAGCCACACTTCCCCAAGCCTGTACCGAAGCATGGGATTGTTGTGGCACACTTTGAGAAAGTGCTCACTTTAATTCCCCTGGGCTTGGGAGGCAGAGGGATGGCTGCCAGTACCATTGCTGTGACCCAGAAGGGGAAGCTTTCCTGTGCTCTGAGCCTGTGTGAAGGGAGCTGACGTTGGTCTGAACATGATGGCGGTGAACTTCGGATGTTTGCTGAGAACCTACTAGACTTCCTTTGCCTCTGTCACACTGCCTGTGACCTGACAGAGCAGGACCAGCCCATCAACCTGCTATTTACTTCCACTTTCATATCAAATGCCATATGTCAGCTTGAGGGGAATCTGCTCTAGGTGTCCTCTTGGTATTTATAATGTTCTTTCCCTGCAGATGCCAGCTCCAACCAGGAGCTCTTCCTATTTCTTACCCCACTGCCAAAGTAACTAAAATGAAAAGACCTGCAAGTAGAAAATAACCAAGAAAATAGACGAAATTTCTTTGCTGGTCTGGACTTCCCATAGGAGGTCTAATTGGCTCCCTCTTTAATTCCTGTAACAGCTACCACTGATTTCAAGAGCTGGATCTGTCTGGATCTGTCCATACCTGAACACATAAGGCTATCCACTTAAGGGGGTGAAACAGCCTCCTGAGGTAGATTTAGTTGTTGTCACCATCCCTAAGAGACAAAAGTCTTTAATAAGGGGAGGCTGGGGAGGGGAAGTACTGATATTCTCCCAGACGGAAGAAAAGGAATACTCTATTCCATTTTTATGGTTTTTCAGAAGCCTATCCAGATGACCGATTACCAACATGGAATACTAAAAGATTATGTGCATAATGATGAATTGCAGTTCTTTTTGGCTTAAAAAAGACACATCAATTGCATGCCATTCACATTGAAAAGTACTGTTTTTATTGCTGCCTTTGTATCTCTGATGCTTCTTATGTGGAAACTTGATAATTTGAGGCAAATTGTCTGCAATCCTGTGTTTGAAAAATATGTTCCTTCACATGCTAGAATGAAGATCACTGGATTGCACTGGCTTTGTTTAACTATCCTTGTGTGCATGTTAAAAGCTGAGCAATATCTCTATTTGTTGAGAGAGCCAGTTTTCTTAAAGCATGTCTGCACAGTGAAGTGCATGCTAACTCAGCCCACGCTCTGAATTGTCAGGACGTGAACCTGTTTCAGTGCAGTACAAGGCACATATTAAGTTGTTTCTGATGGGCTTATTACTGTGGGTACCATGATTTAATATCACCGCATGGAGATGTCCAGCTGCCCTGTGCTGCCATGGTGCAGGGCGTGGGGAGACTCAGAGCAAAAAATGTTGCATATGGCTGCATAGGTGTGCATCTCTGTGCAGCACCCTGCCTAAGAGGAGCTGGAATGTCGAGGGGGAAACTCCTGGAGGTTCTAGTTGGATACAAACTGCAACTAATAAAGCAAAAAAGAGAGAACGCTTGAAGTTGTTTAAAAGAGGTATTTCTGGAGATGGTCTGTCACTTAAATGAAAAATGAAATTAAAAGCAACTTGCATTTAAAGGGTAAGGAAACACTCCCAATGTATGAAGTAAGGGTAAGTGCTATTTCAATTTCAAGAAGGGACATAATTTTGGGTGTGGATTTTTACATGGTGCTTCTGAGTTCTCCAGTACTGTCATACCAACTCAGCCAAAGTAAGGTTCTTTCTACACTGTACCAATGTAGAAATTAAAATGAATTGGATTTTATTTATTAAATTATTTTTTTTCTTAATTAACTTGAGCTAGTATTAAACTACATGTTCTTTTTCTGTGCTGCTGTGCATAAGCTGCTGGTATTCATGCTAGCTACTCTACAGGCATCTGAGATACCTGCATTGCTACTGAGGTACTTAGCAGAATGTGAGGTAGGCATTTCTGAAATTCCGAACACCACCTGAAGTCCTTGTCACACTCTGATACTGGTGTCTTAGCTTTGAGTCATTTTACTACTTTGCTATTGCCAAACCTGCCTGAAGAGACCTGATTAGCAGGTTAAGGCCCAGAAGAAGCCCCCTCAGATGACCATGGTGGTAACTTTGAGGAGATCTTCAGACAAGTAAAGGAGTGCTTTGCACCTGTAACGTGAGCAGTATTTCAGAAAGGACAGTAGTGGCCAGCTGGGTGCTTACCATTGGGATTGTGTGAGGAATGGCTTCAACAGCGGTCTGGTAATTCAAGTTTCTTGCTTTTACATATGCTTGTGACATTTGGGATTCAGATGGCTTTGCAATATAGGAAGAAGTACCTGTCAGAGAGCTCATGAAGAGTTATTTTATATTTTTCAGAGCTGAAATCAAATACTTTCTGAATATGGACTTCAGCTGTTCTTTGTGTCATTTTCCCTAAAAGAACCCTTAGGCATTTTGAACCTAGAATTTGTTGCTACCATCAAGACTTGTCTGAAGAGCCCTACCTAAAATAATAAATAGGTATCTTCTAGTGTGGTTGTGCAAAATTAGTGTTCATAAAATGTTTGCAGGGCTGTGGATGAGAGGACTGGTGGTATGAGCAGAAATAGTTTTAATATTTTCTCTACAGAGGGCTTTGCACTCTGACAATTATTGATGTCTGGTCTGGGTCTTCCAGTTTTGCATTTTTCTCTCTTTCTCACTCTGCTTTTGATAGCATCCTATTTAGAATGTCGTAAGTCCAGACCCTGAATTGACTGATAATTTACAGGCATTTCAAAGTAAAGGTTTTGTTCCATATACAGGAAAATTGTGCATATGATTGGATACCTTCTGTAACACAGCAGCACTATCTCACAGTAATGGCAGATCAGCCTATTGTTTGAATAAATCAGCCCTCGGAGTGTCCAGGAACAAAACTGGCATCTGGAATTTATCTCCCATCAGTACTCTTAAGAATAGGGAGAAAATAGAAAGAACATACTGAAGGCTAAGTAGATAGAGACAGTATGAGCAAGTGAATCCAACAACTTAGTTCTTTCTCCCTCTGAAGAACAGCCCTAAATATATGATTCCAAAAGAAATTTGATCTGTGAAAAGAACCCTTGCCCATTAGAGGGGTTTTTCCACTAATATTTCCTGCTTGGCACACACATCACAGGCAGGTCCATGTTACCTGCTTGCTGTTACCTGTACAGTGGCCACGTTTGCTGTAGTTTTCACTTGTATCTTGGCTGACATCCTTGATAGTGAATGCTGTACTCCATTAAAGCCCCACCAAAACCAGTAAGCACTAGTGGAGTTAAAGTACCTTTGTTATACTTAAGCACATACATAGTGTGGAATAATTCCTGAAATATAATTTTTATTAAAAATATATAGCATTGTTCACACAATAAGGAAAGGTATAAAATCAAAACATTTCCAGGGTGGAACACAGCGGCAGCTGGTATGCGAGGAATCCGCTACATCTCTGACTCCCTGAACAACATTGCTTGCAACAGCAACACGGAGGACACGGCCAAGCTCTGTGATTACACAGCAGAATGGGAACAAGGCGACCCTATGGAAGTGATAAGCGGCATGCTTGCTACCCTGAGCCAACAGTCTGCCAAATTTTGATGAAATCACAGAATCACAGAGGTTGGAAGGGACCTTTTAAGATCATCTAGTCCAACCAATGAAAAAAAAAAAAACAAACAAAAAACAAACAAAAAAAAAAACAAACAAAAAAAACAAAAACAAAAACAAAAACAAAAACCACCACACACGCAACCCACACACACACCACCACACCACCCAACACTAATCCATATTCCCAAGCACTATGTCAACTCCTCTCTTGAATACCTCCAGGGATGGTGCCTCAACCACCTCCCTGGGCAGCCCATTCCAATGCCTGATAACCCTTTCAGTAAAGAAATATTTCCTAATATCTAACCTGAACTTCCCCTGGCGCAACTTGAGGCCATTGCCTCTTGTCCTATCATCTGTAACTTGGGAGAAGAGACCGACCCCCGCCTCTCTACAGCCTCCTTTCAGAAATGCTGTCCTTTGTGCAAACTTTGCTCATTCTAATGTCATTATAATAACAAAACACACCTCCAGCCCAAAGGCTACCCACCTCCAAGGTGCGACCACTCCTCCTTGAGTCTGTGCCCTGAATTTTTCATAAACTATGCCTTTAAATGCGAGGCGACAGAATTTTACACCAATCATAATAAAGGTATTTATGACTAAAGTCACTCAAACTCCACCTTGAAGGTAAAAAATAATATAAAAATAACCCGAGAAAGGGGGGATGCTGGGGAAGACACCATCGTAAACAAGTCGGGGAGGACCCCATCACGGACTGCCTCTGACTCCCGGGACCAGTCGAGGGGCTGAGCTTTTCTTCCCCCCCATAGGGACGCCTGTGGGTCAGACTTAGACTATACTGAGTGCTTCCTCGGGGAACTTAGAAATCTCTCTAGAGGGTTACCTGTGACATTTAGAGCCAGGCTGTATTGTTTGGAACTTTGTTGCGCGCTTTGTACCATTAACAATATTTTTACTTGCACGTGCTTTGCAGACAGTGTATTTATCACCGGCAAACCATAAGAACCTTTATATCTGTTGCTTAAATAAACTGCACTGTTTAAGCAGCTAGCCATTTCAGTTTCCCATTGAACGTGACCAGACACTGGAGTGCGGCCGTGCTAGTTCATGAGCACGACTAGACTGAAGGTGCAGTCCACTCTCAGTGTATCCGGAATCATGGCAGTTTAATATATTAAACACGACTGGGCTGATAGTGGTGAATTGGGCCTCACTCAGAATTTAAACCCAGCTGCCCCCAGCCTCCCACCTCGGTGAGGAGTGTTAGGACACAAGGGGGTTTATTTTCTGCCAAAACTATTTTGCCTCTTGACGCAACACATAGTTTTAAGCATATGAATAAGACCATTGATGTTAATGGGATCAAAAATGGAAGAGTTAACAAGCAGTTTTCTAGTTGACAAGTAGGTTACAAAGGAGAAGCTAATTTTAGAATTAGTTTGGAAAAGCAAGTAATTCTGGGGTATGGGTATGACAAATTCTAATTAGCATCTGTGAGGAATTAGAGAAGATTTGTAGAATAGTTCACACTTTAAATAACAATTTAGTCTGAATGTAATTATAAATAAGCTTTTCCTTCTCATTAATTTTCTACTTGATTACTAAAACCATTGTTCAAGTGTAGAGCAGAAATAAACCGTTAGAAACTGTTTACACTCTGTAAATGGGAGCATAAATTATAAAGGAAATATATTTTAATGAATAAAAAGATATTGATTCATGTGCAAAAAGTGTTGTGCCTGAATGAGATCAGATTGTGCGGATTATTTTAATGCATAAACAGGAATAAATGAGTGAACCACTGAGCATGCTGGTACAGCTTCAAACTGATGCTTTTGCAAATAATTTTTCTGTCTGTCTTGACTGGATATGATTTTTCACCCATAATACTTGCTAAAATGCCTTATTTACAAATCTCTCCTTTAATCTTGGTAATTTCAAATTATGTAAAACTAATAAATACATAATTATTAAACTTATGTAAAGTATGTTAAAAATAGTTTAAATCCAAAGAAGATGGTTTTGTTTAGTCTTTTCTTGCAAAATTTGAAGCTAAACCTTTAAAACAATTCTTGAATCATGAGATTTCTTATCCTCATAGCTGCATGCATGAACCCAGCCACAACTGGCTGTTCTCTCCATAAAACTATATATCTATGTATTATCTGACACACTGCTATAGTCAGGAAAAGTTGAGCAAATATGAAAATTCCTCTCCATTCCATTGTAGACTATGTATTATATAGTCTACAGGTATAGTCAATATATTATGATCTCATATATTGGAGTTTGCTCCCTCCTAAATGCTATACAGTTCTGCACATTTGGTCCTCTTAATCCCTATTCTACCAGATTACTTTGCAAAGTGTCCATCATCTCAGAAAGTCCTTTTCCACTTCTCTCCCTGGCATTGCATAGGAAAGCAATTCCCTAGAAACATTATGCATTTTATGTGGAGCATAAAGGGGCTTTGCTTTGTCTTTTAGAACAACTTTTCTCCTTCTTTTTTTGTGAACTTAACCATGAAGAGTAAATTAGAAGTACAACAGGATACCATAGGCTTTTGGTGAGAAAGACCTCACATGAGTTTTCTCTGTGATGCATTCTCCTCCACATCCTCCCACAAGAGATCTGAAAAGAACTATTACATTCATAATGAGCTTCTGGGCAAAGACTTGGGTTCAAAACAGAAGAAAGAAAAAGCCACAACAAATAAAACATTTCTTTGTTTAGATGGAAAACCTTCTCCCCTTCCTCCTCTCCTGCAGAAAAAAAAATGGCATGGAAAAGCTTCATAAAAACAGTCAAACATTCTAGATGGAAATTGAGGAAGGTACCGTTTTCGAGGTCTTTCTACTTAGGATGCTATTGATGTGAATGAAAAAGTTTAAACTAATTTTAAATATCTGCAGCTAACTACAGTTAAGAGACCACTATGTTTGTTCAGTCAGTTGCCTTTCACATCTTTCTCAAGGTCACAGAACCCAAAATTCACTTAGAGTTTAAAATGTACGACTCACTTTAATCTGTGTTTTGGTCAGATGACGCTTTTGCTACAGAATTTAAGAAATGTCCAGATAAGGGGTAGTTTAAATATAAGTTTAAAACTCAAACCCATTCTAAAAGTTAATTCTACAGCTTAATGTTTTGCAAAGTCACTCCTGGCCAAAAAATGTAGCATGGTTTATGCACTTCCAGTTGGAGTATGCAGCCCTTGAAATCCTGAATCCAAAAATCTAGGTTGATACAAACACAGACCCATCGCCAGTGAAGGAAGAGCTTCACTCTACACTTCAATTCCCTCTTGGCAGCTCCTTCTTCTCTGTTCTTTGTGATTTTAGTTGACAGAAATGAATATTTACTAAAAAGCCTCAAGTTCAGGATGAACAACCACAACTCTCTCAGCCTGTCCTCACAGGAGAGGTTTCCAGCCTCATATTCATGGCCATCCTCCGGACTCGCTCTGAGATCTGAGAACCCCAAAATTGGATGCAGTACCCCAAGTGTGGTCTCATGAGAGAAGAATAGAGGTGGAGAATCACCTCCCTCCACCTGCTTGCCTTGGTTCTTCTGATGCAGCCATGGTTAAGATTGGCTTTCTGGGCTATAAGTGCACATCACTGACTCATATCTAGTATTTCATCCACCAGTTATCCCCAAATCCTTCTCTGCAGGGATGCTCTCCATCCATTCGTCCCCCAGTACATACTGATATTGCAGATTACCCTGAACCAAGTGTGGGACCTTGCACTTGGCCTTGTTGAACTTCATGAGGTTCACATGGGCCATCTCTTTTTGTAATTGGATACTTTGCCCACTTGTGGAGTTTGGGTCTGAACTTTGGACATCTTTATAAACACTAACTAGAGATGTTTTGTCTTGTGCTTGTTTATTTTGACCTCAGGTCTGGGTTTTTTTGCTGTCCAGGAGGAGATTTTGAAAATCCGAGGGCTTTTAGGGAGATGAAAGAAGTGTGTTGCCAAAATGATAACGCCACTCTATTTTTCTAAAACTTTGTGGCACAGTTAACTCCTATGCAGGATTTATAGATAGTATAAGCACATCATTCCCATCTCATGTTTATCAAATGCTATTGGTAATCATGGAATTGTTGGAGTTTGAAGGGACCTTCTAGAGATCATCTAGTCCAACTCCCCTGCTAAAGCAGGATTGCCTATAGCACATCACTCAGAACTGCATCCAGGCAGGTCTTGAAGATCTCCAGAAAAGGGGACTCCACACCATCCCTGTGCAGCCTGTTCCAGGGCTCTGTCACCCTCACTGGAAAGAAGTTCTTCCTCATATTTGAATGGAACTTCCTATGTTCCAGCTTGTGCCCATTGCCCCTTGTCCTGTCACTGAGAACCACTGAAAAGAGTCTGGCTCCATCCTCCCTCAAACCACCCTTTAGATACTTGTAAGCATTAATAAGGTCTCTCCTCAGCTTTTTCTCCTCCAGGCTAAAGAGTCCCAGCCCTCTCAGCCTTTCCTCGTAAGAGAGATGCTCCAATCCCCCTTTGTTGCCCTACGCTGGACTCATTCCAGTAGTTCCCTGTCTCTCTTGAACTGGGGAGCCCAGAACTGGACGCAGTATTCCAGTTGTGGCCTCACCAGTACAGAGGAGAGGGGAAGAATGACCTCCCTCGACCTACTGGCCACACTCCTCTATGCAGCCCAGGATCCTATTGGCCCTCTTGGCCACAAGTGCACATTGCTGGCTCATGGATAGTTTACTATCCACCAGGACCCCCAGATCCTTCTCCTCAGAAGTGCTTTCCAGCAGGTCCATTCCTAACCTATATTGATATCTAGCATTCCTCCTCCCGAGGCGCAGGACCCTACACTTGCCTTTATTGAACTTCATTAGGGTCTTCTCTGCTCAGCTCTCCAGCCTGTCCAGGTCATGCTGGATGGCAGCACAGTCCTCTGGAGTGTCAGCCAGCCCTCCCAGCTTGGTATCATCAGTGAACTTGCTGAGGATACACTCTGTCCCCTCATCCAGGTCACTGATGACTATGTTGAACAAGACTGGACCACGTATTGACCCTTGGAGGACACCAGTGGTTACAGGCCTCCAACTCGACCCTGCTCTATTCATTACAACTGAGTCCTGTCACACAACCAGCTCTCAATCCACCACACTACCCCCTCATCTAGCCCACACTTCCTCAATTTCCTAATGAGGATGTTATGGGAGACAGCATCAAAAGCCTTGCTGAAGTCAAGGTAGATGATATCTGCTGCTCTCCCCTCATCCAGCCATCATAGAAGGCTATCAAATTAGTCAAGCACGATTTACCCTTGGTAAATCCATGTTGACCATTTCCAATAACTTCCTGTTTCTTCAACGTGTTTGGAGATGACTTCCAGAACGAATCGCTCCATTACCTTCCCAGGGACAGAGGTGAGACTAACTGGCCTGTAGTTTCCCGGGTCCTCCATCTTGCCCTTTTTGAAGACTGGAGTGATATTTGCCTTCCTCCAGTCCTCAAGTACTTTTCCTGTTCTCAGTGACCTTTCAAAGATGATAGAGAGTGGCCCAGCAATAACATCTGTTAGTTCTCTCAGCACTTGCAGATGCATCCCATCCGGGCCCATGGACTTATGGATGTCCAGTTTGGCCAAGTGGTCTCTAACCCAGGCCTCCCCTACAGAGGAAAAATCTTCCTCTCTCCAGACCTTCCCCCTTGTCTCCAGGGTCTGGGATTCATGAGGGACAGCTTTAGCAGTGATGACCAAAGCAAAGAAGGCAGTCAGTAACTCCACTTTCTTTGTGTCATCCACCACTAGGGCATGCACCTCATTCATCAGTGGGCCTACATTTTCCCTAGTCTTCCTTTTTCTGTTGATATACTGAAAAAAGCTTTTCATGTTGTCTTTAACTGTAGTGGCCAAAGTGAGCTCTGTTTGAGCTTTTGCTGTTTGAATTTTCCCCCTGCATAACTTTACCACATCTTGATATTTCTCGTAAGTTGCCAACCCCCTTTTCCAAAGACCATAAACTTTCCTTTTATTCCTGAGGTCCAGCCAAAGCTCTCTATTTAGCCAGGCTGGTCTTCTTCCCCATCGAATCATTTTTCGGGACCTGGGGATGGCCTTCTCCTGTGCTTCTGAGAGTTCCTCCTTGAAGCATGACCAGCCTTCCTGGGCACCTGTGCCCTTCAGGACTGTCTCCCAAGGGACACTCTCAACCATGCTCCTGAACAGGCCAAAGTCTGCCCTTCGGAAGTCCAAGGTGGCAGTTCTGTTGACTCCCCGCCTTGCTTCTCCGAGAATTGAAAACTCTATCATTTCACAATCGCTCTGCCCAAGATGACCTCCAACCTTTACATCCCCCACAAGACCTTCTCTGTTAACAAGCAGCAGGTCCAGTAGGGTGCTTTCTCTGGTTGGCTCCCTCATCAGCTGTATTAGGAAGTTGTCTTCCACACACTCCAGGAACCTCCGGGACTGTTCCCTCTCTGCTGTGTTATATTTCCAGCAGACATCGGGGAAGTTAAAGTCCCCCACGAGAACAAGGGCGAGTGATTGTGAGATCTCTGCCAGCTGTTTATAGAATATTTCATCAATCACTAGATCTTGGTTGGGGGGGTCTATAACAGACTCCCACGATGGTGTCTGCCTTACTGGCCTTCCCCTTGATTCTTACCCATAAACACTCAACATTGTCATTCACATTGTTGAGTTCTAGGCAATCAAATCTGTCCCTAACATAGAGGGCCACCCCCCCACCTCTCCTTCCATGCCTGTCCCTTCTGAAAAGCTGGTAGCCATCAATCGCAGCACTCCAGTCATGCGAGTCATCCCACCACGTTTCCGTGATGGTGACTACATCATAGTTTTCCTGCCACACAAGGGCTTCCAGCTCCTCCTGTTTGTTGCCCATGCTGTGTGCATTCGTACAGATGCACTTCAGCCGGGCTAATTGTCCTGCCACTTTTTTGGGGGGACAAGCCCTAATTCCTACCTGACTATGCTCAAACCCTTCTGTAGTCACCAACCTATCGCTACCCCCCATGTCTTTGCTACCACATAGATCACCATCGCCCGCCTCCACTGAGACGATGGACTGCAAGACCTTGCTGGTACTTTTACCCACAAGCACTGGCATGCTGCTCCCAGGCTCCATTTTAGTAAACCCATCCCCCTTCAAACCTAGTTTAAAGCCCTTTTAATGAGCCCTGCTAATTCTTGTCCCAGGATCCTTCTTCCCCTTTGGGTTAGGTTTTCCCCATCAGTTGCCAGCAGGCCTGGTGTCCTGTAGATCAACCCATGATCAAAGAAACCAAAGTCCTGCCAGTTGCACCAGTCTTGGAGCTAGGAGTTCATCTGCTGGCCCTTCCTGTTTATCCCCTCATCAATTCCTGCTACCGATGGGATAGAGGAGAACACAACTTGTGCTCCTGATCCCTTAACCAGCTGTCCCAGGGCCCTAAAGTCTCTTTTCATTGCCTTTAGACTTCTGGTATATACCTCATCACTGCCTATCTGAATTATCAGTCATGGGTAGTAATCTGAAGGTTGGACTGGGGTAGGGAGATTTCTCTGTATATCCTTAATCCTGGCCCCAGGGAGGCAGCTGACTTCCCAGTGGGCTGGGTCAGGTCAACAAATGGGCCCTTCTGTTCCCCTCAGAAGGGAGTCACTTACTACAAATACCTTTCTTTTTTTTCCTTAGTTGAGGAAGTCCTGAGGCATGGGGGTGAGTGACTAGCCCCGGGCAACTCACTGGATGGACCTTCCTCTCCATCCTCATTTACCCGGCCCTCAATTTCCAAAGCCCCATACTTATTATGCAAGGGCAACCGGGAAGGCGAGGGGGGCTGGGAGGGCTTTGGCTTGCCCCTCCGAGGAGGGACCTGTCTCCACTTCCCCCTGTCCCTTCCATCCCTTCCTTCCGCCTGCTGACAGGAGGGAAAGGGATCATCCGCTTCTTGTGGAGCCTCTACCCGCTGCCTTTGCCTCAGGGTATGGCTCCACCGATCTATTTCACTCTTACATTCTCTGATGCTTCTTACCCGCTCTACGTCCTCCCTCAGTTCCACCACCCGCCTGAGCAGATCGTTTATCTGGTCACGCCGCACACAGGCGGTGTCTCTGGCTCCCTCGGGTACCAGTGCCAGGCTCAGGCATTCGCTGCAGCCGGAGACCTGCACGGCCGCCTGTTTGCGCGGCAGCTCGGTCCGGGTTCCCACATTCTTCCTCGCGGCGGCCATGTTCTTCTCTGGCGCCGGGAGGGGACCAGTCACTGCCGGCTGCCGGCCCCCGGCCCCCGCGCGCGCGTCCGCACGCTGGCGTTCCTCCCCTTGCGCTCACCACGCGAGCCCGGCTCGCGCGGCATCGCCAAGTGGGCTGTAGCCGCTTTTAAATTTGCCGCGGCTCGCCCGCCCCGCCCCCAGTCTCGTCAGCCTCGCGCCTCCCTCGCGAGATTCCCGACTCGCTTCGGGTCTCCCCGCTCTCCCTCGGCTTCTCCGTGTCCGGGAAGGCCCTTCTCCGTCTCTATCCAGCGCAGGTGTAAGGGCACAGCGCGCGCCGCCGCCGCTCTCCGCGGGCTCTGAGGGAAGCTTCCGGTGTGGCCGGCTGTGAAGTATGTCTAGATCAATTAAGACGTGATGACTCTTATGATAGCTGTTGGCCAGATGGTTCGCAGGGTAAAATCATGTCACACCTAGGGTTTTAAAATGTTTACAATGATTGAATACAAAACCACGTTCTCCTAGGGATAAAATATATGAGTGCCTTTTAGCATGTGTCCTGGGTTGAGAGACACAGGACTAACTTTTCTTCTAATGCTGGGGAAAATTGCACTTTTAGAAGACTCTAGTGTCTGAATTTGTGAAAATATTTACTTTATAGCCAGCCAGGCTCCGTGGGATTCAAGGTTTTCAAGCCTTGCCAGGGGCAGGGACAAGGAGGAGCAAGGCCTGGGCGTTTGACCCAGGCTGGCCAACAGAAGTATTTCATACCATGAACGTCACATCCAGTATAAATTAGAAAAGTTTGCTGCGTAGCTGGCTCTCTCCCCGATGGCGGCGGGTCCAGACAGCTCCTTGCCCCGGTGCCGGAGCCCTGAGGCCTTCCCTTCCTCCTGAAGGCATTGCGCTCCCAGTGTCCCACATTGGCTGTCCCTGCTGGGAGTGCACAGCTTCCTGCTGATATAGTTGGCTGAGTATAATTTCTGTATATCTTATATCAGTATCGGGATTAATACTGGTTCTTTAGTATTATTGTTAATTATTTAGTCTTAGTCTATTAAATCTATTTATATTTCAACCCTTGTGTTTCTTTGTGTTCCCCGATTCCCCTTTCCGGGTGGGGAGGGGTCATGGGGTGATAGAATAATTGTCTAACAACAATAGATTGTTATGGGTTTTCTCAAACCATAACAGCATGTTTTTATGTAGTTATTTATTTTTGACTCAGCACAAAAAGCCTGACAGCCCATCTCTTTTAGATAGCATACCTCCTGTTGTGTCTCATAGAGAACTGCACTTTAGATGCAGCAACTGTCTGTAAAGCCTGATAAGGAGGCAGATGTCAGTGCTGGAGGAGCCATCTTTCATGGTATTTTGGGACTGAAAGAAGATATGTTAGCCGTTCCACTGATGTAGACTTGCATGAAAGGAAATTATTTCTTTAGCTTGTATCAAGGAGCAAGTGGGCAGTCACTTTAATCCAGTCTTGCAATAGTTTACAACTCAAAGGAAAATGAGAGAAGATGAGAAGGACTTGATTTATATACTTTGTGTGCTGTTTGCAGAGATGGGCAACGCAATCAAATGCCAAAAAAAAAGATGTCTGTATAGTCAGACCTGCTCCCTAACAGTATTTGCTTAAGTACTGATTTGACTGGCTATTCAGGAAAAGTGAAGGCCCTGACAAACTGCTTCTGGCTATATACTGTATACTAAAATACTACACTCAATATATTTAATATAGTGTGTTCTTTAAGGAGACTAGAGCAGTGAGTCTTGAATGTCTTAAAATTACTCATATCACTGCAGTGGGATTTAACAAGGGTTCTGAACTCACCCCTAATTCCAGTACTTCAAATTCAGTTTTCAAAATGAAGAAGTTTATACGAATGGATGGTGCAATTCAGTTCTACAAACGGAAGAACAAATTGCTTAAAATGTGTTAAATAGCTTTGAATTGTTCCTGCTCATAAAAGAAGCAGGTAAAAAAATTAGTTTTACCCCTCACCCAGAAAAATGCCATTATGTATATGCACAAATTATCTAGGGGGAAAATCAAAATGGAGGGGTGTAATTATAGCAAAGTTATAACAAGCTGAAATGTCTTGTCACTGCAAACAGACTAAGGGCTGCATTGGGAAACATTAATATTTAAAGATATTCTTCAGGACATTTCCAGCAGCTCATTGTGAGACATCTTTGTCTACTTAACACATAAATATTTGAAGATGTCAATATTTTGCACACATAGAGGAAAACCTTAACCTACTGCAGGGAAATAAAGGGTAAATTTCTTTTCATTCTCACCACATTACCGCATTATTGAGTTCCTAGAAGATATTTCAGGCATAGGAAAACTCACAACAGTTACATCAAATTTCATTTCAGGTTGTAACGTAGTCTTGACTTTAAAAAAATCACTCTAGAAAGTCAGTATCTGCAAGTCTGGAGCAAAATTAACAAATCTAAGAGGAGACGATCTAACATGAAACGCAAGAAAATTAAACAGGCAATCTTTTGAGCAATGTGGTAAAGCCATTTTCGTTTTGTCCTGGTTTGAGGTAAAACAGAACTAATTTTCTGTTCAGTAATTTTTCCTTTTTAGCTGGGCCTCTTCTAACTAACTAAACTCTGAAATTAACAGCATATTGTTCAGAAACTGCTCACTCTCACAGTGATAAGATCTGATAATACCAAGGAATGGTGTGCAGAGGGGCCCTTGCTTATACTTATTGCTATAACAACCAAGGTCAGGTAAATTTGTTATTTGTCCCATTGGAGGGTCGGAAGCGGAAAAGCGTGGAGGGGTCACACCTGTAGGGAGGAGCGGGCAGGACAGGTGACCCAGAACTGACCAACAGGGTATTCCATCCCATCTGCATCACGCTCAGTATAAAAGCTGAGGGATCAAAAGGTCATCTCTCTTCCTTCAATGGCCGACATCTGAGGAGGACCCTGTCTGTTCGTCTGCCTTTGATCCCGATCCGAGCAATCCTGACTCCGGATCTGGAATCCAGCTCCTGTCCATCATCGAGTCCAGCCTGGGACTTTCCCCTGTGCCTGCTGGTGACGTGATCATCATCCTGGGAGTTTGATACGGTTTTGTATATACTGTATACTTTTTTTTCCCCTTTTTTTTTCCTTTTTTAAAATTATTTATTATTTCATTATTTATTAATATTTTCATTAGTTTAGTTTTTTCTAAACTCATAAATCTCTTTTATCTGTTCTTTTCCTCTCTTTTCCTTAGAGGGGGGAGGGAGGGGCCATCTGTTGTTCTGATTGGTCAATCGGGTCAAAACCATGACACGTTTCTTTGACCATTTATTTATTTATTTATTTTAAGGAGTAATGATTGACTTTGCTGGAGCAGACATTTTGTGGCAACTTGGGACCAAAGTGGCAGTCACAAAGACCAAGTAAGTTTTGAAATTCTAGCTTCTTTGTGTCATATGTTGCCTTTCTTCAGGCTCTGCTACCCAGGAGGGAAAGGATGAATGCACCATGAATTTGGCAATCTGATCTGAGTGCTTACTCTATGGATTTCTTCCTATCAGTCTCTTTACAACATTCATTCAAATAGCTGAAACGTTGACAAGACATGTCTATAAAACCATTGGTTTTGTCATTGATCATTAAATACCTCATTCAATCATATCCACTTGTGGAAGTTGATGCAGCTTTCATTGACATCATTGTAATTAGAAGGATATGTTTATGTAGTTTGATATTAGAGAACCAATCTTTATTATGTTTGCCTGTTAGATAAGAAAACGTTAGCTTTTACTTGCCTGTATCCTGCACATTTAACTTCCACTGGAAGAATAGCCACGAATGAAAAATAGGAAGCAAAGAACAGTACTTCAGGGAAGGATATGGGACTAGAGTGAGTTACAAGTTGAATATAAGCCAGTGGTGTCCTGCTTTTTGGAGAAATTGTAAATGCCATCTTGGCACCAAGAAATGGAAGAATGATGCGAGCAGCATGGAGTAATTTGCTGTAGCCTTGTTGAGGCATTAGTGCTAGGGCTTATAATGCTTATGCACACCTGGGGAAAGATTTGAAATGGTTAG
The DNA here is from genome assembly GCF_964106895.1 of Numenius arquata. Classification (NCBI taxonomy): domain Eukaryota; kingdom Metazoa; phylum Chordata; class Aves; order Charadriiformes; family Scolopacidae; genus Numenius; species Numenius arquata. Next base: position 23,991,602 of record NC_133580.1, on the reverse strand, counting down.
TGTGAGAACAGCAATGAGAATGAACAGTGATCTAGAAAATATGACCTGAGAGGGGAGGCTGGAGATATGGAAATTGTCTCATCTAGATCAGAGAGAAAATTGGAGGAGGATACTGGCCTTCAGGTACTAAAAGAAAGCTTGGAAAAGTAAGCAAATTTCATATTTTTCTGTTAATTCTGTGGAGGGCAAGCAGCAGCAGGATCAAATTAGAGCATAAGAAAAGGAAGTAGGAGTTAGAAAAGTATTTTCAGCTCTGAAATGGATTTCTGACTCCTATCATTGAGCAGGTTTAAAAATAGTGTTAGAAAAACGTCCTTCAATAATGATTGAGATAGCCTTGGGCAAAAGGATGGTTTAGGTGACATCTGGACAGCCCATCCTGTCTTTTTTTTTAATGTGGTTTCATTGCCTGGAAATTCAGAACTAAAACCAAGGTCTGTTTTTTTTCACCCATCTGCACTGTTAATGCTCTGTGGGTGCTATCTTCCATGATTTGAAGTGTCTTGTGTTTGGTCAGAGTAAGCCCTTAATATTATTCCTTTTCCATTTGCTCAGTACTAACAAAGAAATATTTGCTAAGAGTGGGTTAGATTTTTCAATTTTTAGTTTCACAGGATGCCTGGAGGATTTCCTCAGGACAGAAATAACATTTGGTAGATTTAGTGAGATTTCCCTGGGATAAGGGTAAATATTTGACATCTCCCCATAGGAAATGGAACTGATCTTGACAAGCAGTTTCCCACCAGTTCTCTAGATGGTTGCGTCAACTCAGGATAGGAATTTAGAAAAAAAAAATTTACCCCTTTTCCAAAACAAGAAAAAACTCCTCATTCATATTTAGCTATTCAGTTTTGAGCCTGCTTTCTCTATTTTATCACCTGAAAGGTAAGTGTCTACATCACTTTGATCCTAACTGAGCAGCTTATTATGGGATGTGCTACTGAAGGGCTACATAAATAATTAACCACAATTGTACCATTACATGTTTGGGTGGAGGCTCATTCTTGTCAGCACAGGAGAAATGGCAAAGCTATGGAAAGTACTGCATGTCCCTACTTAAAAATATTGCAAAAAGTCAGAGTCTGCTTGTATCTTAGCAGGAAAATTCACTTTGGGTTAAAATCTTTTTAAATATGAACAGTCAGTATCACTCTAAGTAAGAAAAGTAATTGTGTTTGCTATCACTTATGACAGTTATGAATTCCATCTTAGAATATCTTCAGATTAAGAAATCCAAAGAATTGCGAAATGATCCACTGGAGTCAGTGCTTGCTTCTCTGATCATTCTAGCCAGAGAGTCTTACCCTATTTGAGGACCCGCTTGTTAGCAGCAGTGAAAATGGAGCTTGAAAAGAACTGACTTTACTGTTTTACAGCTGTCATTGCACTTCTTTCTCATATATTTAGCATATTTCAAAAGATTTAACCTAGGGAGGGAAAAGGACAAAAGTTCTTGGGGTCATGGATGTTATCAGATAGCTTCTGCAGCATGAATTATGGAAACTGGCTCTTTCACTCCTCCTTGAATCTTCAAAATTTAGGTTTGATTGTGTTCAGCTCATGTTATGCATGGGAGATGGTGGGACACCTAAGGGATGTTCTTTTAAAAACTCATTCTTCTTTAGTGGTCAGAATTTAATTCAGTAGAGTTCCCTAAAGGATGCAATTTTGAGCACTTATATTAAGAGTTTATTTAGTTGTCATAATGGAGACAATATTGTTGACATTGTTTGTATTATGCTGTGGATACTAATTTGATTGAACACCACTAAACTCAATTAGAAGCAATTAATTCTCACTATTATTTCAGTAACAGACATATACGAATATAATGAGGATATACCGAGAAGCTCTGAAAACCTGGGTAGCCATTATGAGTTAAATGCACGTTAGTGTGGCAGTAACCATCTGGATTTCCCTAGTTACACCCATACGGTCTGCCTAAGCATTCTAGGAAGACTATTATCCTTGATTAGTTTGCAAGCACAGATAATTCATTACTCTCTAGGAAGCCAGAAAATGTTTAAAAGCTTTTAATAGCTCTCATAAAAAGAAGAATAAAATTAGAGGCTACCATGAAAACATTGAATAAGTGACCAATGTACTCCTACCAGTGGCGTTCTCAGCATTATATATTGACAGGGAACATTAGCAACTGGAGTTAGTTTCCATTTCATGGAGCACATAGTGTATGCATGAAGGGATGCCACTGATCATGCTTGGATGATGCAAGATGAAGCTGCTTTCCACAAAAGAAGAATGCCAAGAAACCTCACAGAGAGAGAAAAAGATTATCTAAAAGATTATTTAAATTTTGTTTATGCAACACTATGAGTGTTCCAGTATCTAATTTAGATAGGATCTTTGATTTTGTTCTGTTTTACTTAAACTGGGATTAGCTCCGTTTTTCGTTGTAGCTATGCAGTTTCTCCTTAAGCTAGGCTACAGTTCTCTGAAGACAATATATCTCAAAAAGTTACTTTTTCTTCAGGATTTAGGAATTTTCCTAGTAATGAGATGCAGAAAGAACTTGCCCCAGGTTTTGTGAGATGTGTGCAGGACAGATATGTGGTAATTTCAGGCAGCCTCATATGACTTTCCTGGTTCTTTGATTCCTAAAAGAAGCATGAAGGGAAAAATCAAAGAGGAGTATGAGATGCTGTTGTGTTAGGAACAAGTCAGTAGAACTGGTTGCCTGCATGAATCTATGTGAGAATGAGGAAGGACTCTGCTGGTTGATCAGTCCATGAGAATGTGGAATAGCTGCTGGAAAAGATGCCGGATTGGCAGAACCTCTGTTCAGAGATAAATGTATAGAGCTACACATTAAAGTTTGCTTTAGTGATCAGCAGAAAGAAATTTTTAGTCATGGCACTAGTGAAGATCACCTCTGTCAGCTTCCCCGTCTCCAGCTGCCCTGCTATTTCCCTCTTTTTCCATGTAGTTATTATAGACAACTCCCTTTATTGAGCCCTAAATGTAATGTTCACGCAGTGTGTTGGGGAAGATGGGGGCAGTGGAGAACAAGGAACACAGATATTCTCAGGATGCTAAAGGTACATAAAAGGTGCACCATGGATGAGGTGGATAAGCAGAACAAAATGTCCTCACAGTTTTAGACAGTTCTTTTCAGGTTTTAGCATGCCCATTGAATGATGCTAACTGTCGTCTCTGAATTCTTCTCTATGTGTTGTCAAAAACATGTCTCCCCTGGTGGTTCATGTTCCTATACAAAATAGCCAAAAAAGTGGCTGGAAGCTGGAATTAAATGGCTTTGGGCACCCCCAAAAGGAATAAGGATATTCCAGAAGATAAGTGAAAGCAGCTCTTGGAATTTGTGACTGAATTCAGAGTGCCCCTGTGGTACGACTGTGGAATTGCCAGCATCCTTCAGTATTTCTGGGGAGAGCAAAACTTTAGTTCATTTACATGTGATTCCATATTTGCTCCTACCTTCCTAACAGTAAGCATATGCCATTGTCTATGTAGTGTTGAAACAGGAGGGAGTGGGAGAACTTACTCTATCCACTTAAACACTATGCAGTGCGCTGGGTAAGCAGAACACCAATGTTGTTTAAATAAATTACATCTCCAGGCTTGCAGATGGACAAATAAATTCCCTCAGGGCTTATTAGAGGTTTCATTTTTGTTCATCAGTTCACTACAGCGGTACCATTTTTGAGACAAAAATATGTATGCTTGATGGACTTGCACTGCAGCTAAAAAAAAAAAAAAAGTACTGGTTGCTCCTAGGCTTTGGGTCTTAGGATTTTCAACTTTTAGACTATACTGGTAGTCTACACTGCTATAGGGTGCTGTCTTCTCGGTGAAGTCTTCTTACTTGAAGATGCATGGTTATGAGGCCTTGTTCATTGTTACCTGAGGAACTGGAATTCCTCCCGTTGACTTAAATGGCATTATTTATGTGAGCCAAAATGAAGAGTCCAGGAGTAGTGGTATCATGGAGAAGTAGAGAAGAAGGAAAATAAGTTCTAAGAAGGTGTTTTCATGTGAAGCTAACTAAGCCAAAGGAGAGGAAGGAGATGATTAAAGAAGTCTTAAGTAGGGAGCCTGCTCTGCCTGGTGCAAGCTTTCGGCTCCCATTTATTGGCCCTCCTGCTGGAAGCATCACTGGGACCACCCATAAGCCACCAGTGCTGTAGGAACACAATATTGGAAATGGGATGCTTGCAGTTATTTTATAGCTGAAGCACAAAAAATGCCCCTGCATCTTAAAGTGAATCACAGAATCACAGAATCACAGAATCTTAGTGGTTGGAAGGGACCTTTGAGATCATCGAGTCCAACCACATTAAAAAAAAAAAAAAAAAAAAACAAAACACAAAAACACACAAACAAACAAAAAAACACAACACAAAACCAAACAAACAACAACACCCCCCCAAAAAAAAAAAAAAAAAAAAAAAAAAAAAAAGCAAGCAGCATCCATCAACTAAACCCCACACACAACACCCCACCACAAACCAACAATCCCGGGCACTAGAGCATGCCCTGAAGAGCCACGTCTACACGTTTCTTAAATACCTCCAGGGATGGTGACTCCACCACCTCCCTGGGCAGGCTGTTCCAGTGCTTGACCACTCTCTCAGTAAAGTAATTCTTCCTAATATCTAATCTAAACCTCCCCTGCCGCAACTTCAGACCATTTCCTCTGGTCCTGTCGTTATTCCCTTGGGAGAAGAGGCCAACCCCCGCCTCTCTACAGTTTCCTTTCAGGTAGTTGTAGAGGGCAATGAGGTCTCCCCTCAGCCTCCTCTTCTCCAAACTAAACATGCCCAGTTCCCTCAGCCTCTCCTCATAGGACTTGTTCTCCAGACCCCTCACCAGCTTGGTGGCTCTCCTCTGGACACGCTCCAGCACTTCAATGTCTTTCCTGTAGTGAGGGGCCCAAAACTGAACACAGTACTCGAGGTGAGGCCTCACCAGTGCCGAGTACAGAGGCACGATGACTTCCCTGCTCCTGCTGGCCACGCTATTCCTGATACAGGCCAGGATGCCGTTGGCCTTCTTGGCTGCCTGGGCACACTGCTGGCTCATGTTAAGCCGGCTGTCCACCGGCTTAACATGAAAACTAGTGTAGGGCTGAGCATCATGAGAATGAATTAGGATGTTCCTTTTAATTGTATTTTAGATGTGAAATTAATGCAAGGACTCGTGTTATACTCTTTGGCCTGAGATTACCTTATGTCATAAAAGGTGATGACACAAATATTGCTCATTTATGTCACTGTAAAGTTAAGTTTATAGTGGTACAATCAGTACTACCATTTATGCTATCTAAGCTCGGCATTACTAATTGTATCACTATAAAGCTATTTTATAGTCATATAAACAGTAGAGATAATGCTGTCAGGCATCAGTATTAATGCTGCAAGTAAACCTACAAACACTTTATCTGAGTATCTTTCATGGTGCTAATATGCAGACATTAGGGGCAAGCTCACCATTGTAATCTGTGATCCTGTGGCCAATTATTTTTATCACTGGAGAATGAAACAAGAGCACTTTCCTCTGGCTGCAATATTTATTACCACACTTGCTTTTCATAAATGTCTGACAATCGCATCTCCATCTGGGCATGTGCAGCAAGTACATCTCTAAGGGCAAGTCCCACTCTGGGGACCTGCAAGCAGGAGAAGGTCAGTTTCTGGGTTAAGGCTGATACAATTCTATAGCTCCCCTTTTTCCTGGAATAGATAGTGGAAGTCTAGTTGGGAAAGTAATCTGTTCTACCAGAGAGTGGTTTTGTTGCCTCCTGAGTGTAGCAAAAAGCAAAAAATGAAAGAGCCTCCATGAGAGCTAGTATTTTACCCTGTTGCTGGATTCCTCGCATCTAGTGCCTTCATCAAGTTTCTTGGGTTGGAAAAGACCTCAGACCTCTAATGGAAGAATAAAATCTTGTCTCTCATACTGTTAATGCTCATTACTGTTAATTTGCAACTCTTAGTCATAAAGCTGGTTTAAATTTAAAAAAAAAAAAAAGGTATCCAAAGACCATGATAGGTTATATCTCTCCAGCAGCAAAGGCAGTGAGTGAATGCAGGGGTGCAGATGATTATTTTATGATTTAAGGGCTATTAAGCTCAGGAATAGATGATACAGTTGGACATGCAGTGTGATCACATAAGCCTTTTTTTTCTGTAGAACATCAGGATTAATGAGATTATGGGGGGGGGGGGCACAAAAAAAAAGACTAATACAGGGAGGTCTGCTATTGGTGTTGATTAATCTTGCAGGAAATCAAAAGTTCAAGTGTTCTAAGGTCTGGGACATACCGAGGGAAAACTCAAGTTTCTTCTCCAGGATTCACAGATAAACGTGTCTTTTGAGAGCCTTTCCTCAATTTCTTCCAGAGCCTCACAGAATCACAGAATGGTATGGGGTTGGAAGGGACCTCTGGAGATCATCTAGTCCAACCCCCCTGCCAAAGCAAGTCCACCCAGAGCAGGTTGCACAGGAATGTGTCCAGGCAGGTTTTGAATGTCTCCAGAGAAGGAGACTCCTCTCTGGGCAGCCTGTTCCAGTGCTCTGTCACCCTCAAAGTAAAAAAGTTCCTCCTCATGCTTAGGTGGAACTTCATATGTTCAAGTTTGTGCCCATTTCCTCTTGTCCCGTCACTGGGCACCATTGAAAAAAGACTGGCTTCATCCTCTTGACACCCTCCCTTTAAGTATTTATAGGTGTTGATCAGATCCCCCCTCAGTCTTCTCTTCTCCAGACTAAAAAGCCCCAAGTCCCTCAGCCTTTCCTTGTAAGAGAGATGCTCAAGGTCCCTAATCATCTTTGTAGCCCTCTGCTGTACCCTCTCCAGCAGTTCCCTGTCCTTCTTGAACTGGGGAGCCCAGAACTGGACACAGTGCTCCAGATGTGGCCTCCCCAGGGCAGAGTAGAAGGAGAGGATAACCTCCCTTGACCTGCTGGTCACACTCTTCCTGATGCACCCCAGGATGCCATTGGTCTTCTTGGCCACAAGGGCACATTGTCGGCTCACGGTCATCCTATTGTCCACCAGGACTCCCAGGTCTTTTTCTGCAGAGCTTCTCTCCAGCAGGTCAGCCCCTAACCTGTACTGGTGCAGGGGGTTATTCCTCCCCAGGTGCAACACCCTACACTTGCCCTTGTTGAATTTCATCAGGTTCCTTTCTGCCCAGCTGTCCAGCCTGTCCAGGTCTCGCTATTTGGTGGCACAGCCTTCTGGTGTGTCAGCCACCCCTCCCAGTTTTGTGTCATCAGCAGACTTGCTGAGGATACATTCCATCCTTTCATCCATGTCATTAATTAATATATTAAAGAGGACTGGACCCACTACTGGCCCCTGGGGAACACCAGTAGATACTGACCTCCAACTAGACTCTGTACCACTAGTCATGACCCTCTGAGCTCTGTCTTTCAGCCAGTTTTCAATCCACCTCACTGTCCATTCATCTATCCCACACTTCCTAAGCTTACCTATGAGGATGTGTGGGAGACTGTGTCAAAAGCCTTGCTGAAGTCAAGGTAGACCACATCCACCATGCTCCCCTCATCTATCCAACCAGTCATGCCATTGTAGAAGGCTATCAGGTTAGTCAGACATGATTTCCCCTTGGTGAATCCATGTTGACTACTTCTGATAGCTTTCTTTTCCTCCATGTGCTTTGAGATGACGCCCAGAATGAGCCATTTTGTCATCTTTCCAGGGACGGAAGTGAGGCTGACCAGCCTGTAGTTTCCCAGATCCTCCTTCTTGACTTTTTTGAAGACTGGGATGCTGCAAGGGCAAACCAAGGGGGAGACTGCTCTCAGTGACATGTTGCAGATGGGCACTGACTTAGTGCAGTGAGGATGGGCTGGCACCCATATCAAGGTACTTCATCACTGTTGGTCCTGGCTAGCAGGAAGAAGAGCAGGCTGAAGTATGGAAAGGAGAGGTGCTATGAGACCCCAAGAGAGGTGTGGAGACTCAGGAGACATGATTGTCTCTTGTCGTGGACTGTGCTAAGAAGTTAGGGTAACAGCTTAGATGAGATATTTCATTTTTCATATGACTAAAATGAAGGAGAAGGAATCCCCCCTTGGTATCTGAATAGTTCAAAAATTGCACAAGCAGAACCTACCAGGCACTTGCAGCATTGGTCCTCCTTCAGCCCAGCATTGTAACACACACCAGCCTGGGGAAGAGGAGACTCCTAGCACTCAGAGAGAACACAGGTAACAAGGAGAGATCCACTCCCACGATAGCTTTCTCAAGTGACAGTACAGCCTCCCTTCACTTTGGCAATGTAACTGAACTCTCAAACGTAGCTTTAGAAGACTCTTGGAAGTTCAGTTTTACTTGTGATTTTCAGTTTACAGTGATTACTTTTTGTCTGGTCAGAATCACCATCATTACATCTAATTGCTTGGAAAGTTGTTCAGCTTGCTTGTCTGTAATGAATAGTGTACAATAGTTTTCTTTATCTTGAGAGGCTTTGTTATCAAATGCAAGTTCATCAGTAATATTGGAGCACTGTGGAGATCAAAGAATAATGAAATGTTAGTGGATAGTTCTATCTGTGAAAATATAATTTCTTTCCATTGTTTCAAAGTGAAGAGACAAGTCTACACAAAGTCTATCAACAGAAGCTTTTCAATTGGATTTGCATCCCTAGGCTGGCAATTGCAGCAGGTGGGAGTCAGCTGGGCTTCACAGAGCTGGGTGCAGTTTCACTGGTAGAGAGCATATGGGCCACTGGCCCAAAGAACTTAGATGATCTTGAGTGCAACTGCTCACTTTGCTCACAGCTGGTTTTAGCATATCAGCTTCAGTAGCTTTTCAGAAGCACAAATTCACTGGCCCTATGCCACTGTAGCCTCCTCCTCTTGCCAGTTGCGTTCTCTTCTCCAGCCCCCTGTAGCTTCTGGAAAAACTCAGATGGAAGAAGGAAGTTTTCAGAATGTGATAAAAGGGACTGGCCACTTGGGAGAAGTACAGGAGCGCTGTCAGAGTATGCAGGGATGCAATGGGGAAGGCTAAAGCCCTCTTGGAATTAAACCTGGCAAGGGATGTCAAGGACAATAAGAAGGGCTTCTTCAAGTACATCCGTAGCAAAAGGAAGACTAGGGAAAATGTGGGTCCCCTGATGAATGAGGTGGGTGCCCTGGTGATGGAGGATGCAGAGAAGGCAGAACTACTGAATGCATTCTTTGCTTCTTTCGTTACTGCTAAGGTCAGTCCTCAGGAACCCCAGACCTTGGTGGTAGGAAAGAGTGCCTGCCTGGAGTAAGGAAGATTCTTCTTTGATTGAGGAGGATTGGGTTAGAGTTCATTTAAGCAAACTTGACACCCACAAATCCATGGGCCCTGATGGGATGCACCCGTGAGTGCCGAGGGAGCTGGCAGATGTTACTGCGAAGCCACTCTCCCTCTCCACATCTCCACATCCATCTCCACATCTCCATCTCCTTTGAAAGGTCCTGGAGAACAGGAGAGGTGCCTGAGAACTGGGGGAAAAACAATGTCACGCCAGTCTTCAAAAAGGGCAAGAAGAAGGACCCAGGAAACTACAGACCAGTCAGCCTCACCTCCATCCCTGGAAAGGTGATGGGGTAGCTCATCCTGGATGTCATCTGTAAGCATGTAGAAGAAAAAAAGATCATCAGGATTGAACAACATGGATTCACCAAGGGGAAATACGTTTGACCAACCTGATAGCCTTCTACGATGGAATAAGTGGCTAGATGGATGAGGGGAGAGCAGTGGATGTTGTCTGCGTTGACATCAGCAAGGCTTTTGACACAGTCTCCCATAACATCCTCATAGGTGAGCTTAATAAATGTGAGTTAGATGAGTAAACAGGAGGTGGTGTCGTGGTTTGGCCTCAGATGGCAACAAAGAAGCACATGGCAGCTGCTCTCTCAGCCCTTCCTCACCCATGGCCGTGAGGGGAGAATCAGAAGAAAAAGGCCAAGCTTGTGGGTTGAGACAAAGGCAGTTTCACAGAACAGCAAAGGGAATGAGAAAACAATAACAGTAACACAGCCAGAGGAATATACAAACATGATTACAATACCACCGGTCACCGACCTGACTGGACTGGGGATGCCCCAGCTGACTCCCCAGCTTCGACTTCTTGCCCCCTCCCCCACTACACACACATACACACACACACATACACACACACACACAGGCATGGCTCATATGGGATGGAATATCTACGTCCCTGCTAGATCCTGAGGAGAATTAACCCTATCCCTGCCGGAACCACGACAGGTGGACTGAGAACTGGCTGAATGGCAGAGCTCACAGGGTTGTGATCAGTGGCACAGAGTCTAGTTGGAGGCCTGTAACCAGCAGTATTCCCCAGGGGTCAGTACTGGGTCCGGTCTTGTTCAATATGGACTTCTTCATCAGTGACATGGATGAGGGGACAGAGTGTACCCTCAGCAACTTTGCTGATGACACAAAACTGTGAGGAGTTGCTGACACACCAGAAGGCTGTGCTGCCATTCAGCAACACCTGGACAGGCTGGAGAGCTGGGCGGAGAGGAACCTAATGAAATTCAACAAGGGCAAGTGTAGGGTGTTGCACCTGGGGAGGAATAACCCCCTGCACCAGTACAGGTTGGGGGCTGACTGGCTGGAAAGCAGCTCTGTAGAGAGAGACCTGGGAGTCATGGTGGACAGTAAGTTTACCATGAGCCAGCAATGTGCCCTTGTGGCTAAGAAGGCCAATGGTCTCCTGAGGTTCATTAAAAAGAGTGTGGCCAGCAGGTTGAGGGAGGTCATCCTCCCCTGCTACTCTACTCTGTACCCAGCTCTGGGCTCCCTGCTTCAAGAAGGACAGGGAACTACTGGAGAGAGGCCAGTGGAGGGCTACAAAGATGATCAAGACAATGGAGCTCCTCTCTTATGAGGAAGGGCTGAGAGACCTGGATCTGTTTAGCCTGGAGAAGAGAAGACTGAGAGGGGATCTCATCAATGCTTACAAATATCTAAAGGGTGGGTGTCAAGAGGATGGGATCAGGCTCTTTTCAGTGGTTCCCAGTGACAGGACAAGGGGCAATGGGCACAAGCTGGAACACAGGAAATTCCACCTAAACACGAGGAAAAACTTCTACGCTTTGAGGGTGACAGAGCACTGGAATAGGCTGTCCAGAGAGGTTATGGAGTCCCATTCTCCGGAGATATTCAAAACCTGGATGCATTCCTGTCCAGCCTGCTCTAGGTGAACCTGCTTTGGCAGGGGGACTGGACTAGATGATCTCCGAAGGTCCCTTCCAGCCCCTACAATTCTGTGATTTTGTGATTCATCCAGACTCAAAACTCTTCCTTTTCCTCTCTGTCGAGCACCTACGTGGTGCTTGGTATGAGCAGCTATGAGCAGCTGCACCTCTTCAGGAAGTTGCCAAGTCTGACGCTTCTTGAATAGAGTCAAGAAGTTTCACTGCAGGAAGGTGATAACAACCAGTTTGCATTAAATTTTAGCCACAGAGAGGGAAGCCTCAGTCTCCTTACGGTTAGATAGAGAGTGAGAAAGTCTGAATCCTCCATGGAGGTGAAACTGAGAAGGATAATTCACGTCTGCCATAACCTTCCAGCATGGATCCCTGCGATCTATTTCCTGGTTGATTCCTGGCTAAATGCTTTCACTCTCACTGCATATTAGTCCCCATTTTTCCCAGCTGCCTCTTTCATTTAATGTTTTCCTCATGCTATAAAAGAAGCAGGTGAGTAATTCATACAAGGAAGGAACAGAGGGAGGCTAGAACAATCCCACTATGGGATATTTTTATTCGTTTCTAAGGCTGAAATACAAAGAACTCTCTTTTACATCATCATCCCTACCTACTTACAGCCCCAAGCTCCAACAGTTTTAGCATTTGCCCCTTACAGTTGGCTGAAGTCTAAGAAGGAGTCTGATGACTGCTTAAAATAACAGCATTCAGGTACACTAGGCAGGTGCAAAACCAGATTTATCAGACCTACTATGCAGGGAGACCAGGCACATGGCCAGAGTGCAGATCCCTTGGTGGTGTGGAACTCATGTTTGTACAACTTTTTTAAGACAAGCCTGGTACATCCTCCCATTACTCCACAGAGGCCCATCATGTGTTTCTGGGGGAAATGCAGAAGCCCTGTCAAAAATGTAGCTGAAACCCAGTTACATGGCAGAAAAGTTTACAATGAGCAAGGAGATGGAAAGGTATATTCTGAATTTGTTTGATCAATCTAGCTGTGCACTTACTGTGGGATAGAGTCTGTGTGCCAAAGAGTTGAATAGGGGAGCTGCTGCTTTCCCAAGGAGGTGGGCTGAGGTGATGTGCTCTCTAGAGAATTTCAAGCCATCTGGACATTTTCAGTTAGAGTTTGGGCCTTCTTGCAAGGGAAAAATTGAAGGAAAACAGTTTGGTGAATCAAAGCCAGTCTCTGTTTTTGCCTGCCAGCAGTCTCATGGGATTTGCAGCTTGACTTTATAATGTTTCTTGTAAGCCAAGTATTCCACCGTGGACTTCCCTTTGATCAGCATGACTCTTGCTTGTGTCCATGGCGAGAGATACTAGCTACCCAGGGTTATTGGTCACTTCAGCTCCTACAAGCCTTTTCATTACCCTAGACAGGGATTTAAATTTCTGCTATATTTGCAGCTGAAACAAAGATGAAAATAGGCTACAAGGTGACATCCTGTGTGTCCTACTAGTGGGATTCAGTAAAAATAAAATAATTGGGGCTTTTATAAAAGCAAATCTTTTGCAAGAGGAAATTTTCTTTCAGATGGAAACACTTTTTCCTTGTGCTTGTCCCTGTGCTGACTGACCAGAGCTTCATTTACCTTCACATTGGGCAGGAGAAAAGCATCTTACCTTGTGTGAGCATCTGTGTATGCATTGAGAAGAGTGGCAATGAATTTCAGCTGCAGTTCAACATCTTTGAACAAAGGCAGAGACAACCTCAATATAGCTATTTCTGAACAGAGGGATGAAAGTAAAGGCTGGTAGGAATGAAATATTTTGTGATCTGAAAACAAGAAATCAAGAATACACAATCTTTTAGTGTATGTGTGTGTGGCTGTGCAGTAGTTCCCAGAACCTGGGGAAAAATAAATTTGAAAGCCAGATGAAAGGTGTGCACTGATTATTTAAGCGGGGTAATTTTATTTCCTTTTGCCCTACATGCACACAAATTGGGGTCAGGGATGAGGATAAGAAAGGAATGAAGGAAGGGGAACTTGTTTATGTATCAGATCTTTACACACAGTTGTTTTATTTCCTTCTGTCCATCCCATCTTTGTATTCAGTTAAACTATTCCTTATTGCCTCTGCTGTTTTGTTCCTTGGAGACGAGCGTCTTCATTAGCCATGATCTGGACATCCTGCAAATCTGCAGTGACTGGAGGAGCAAAGGAGCAGGAGGTGGGTGCAGAAAAGAGAGTGGGGAAGTCTGTCCCAAGTAAAACATAAATATCAGGCTAGATCTTCTTGGTTTTGAAAAGGTGTACTACAGACTCACAGATCTCATTATCAAATCAGGGGAGTGGGCACAGCTGCTCCTATCACCACAAAAGCCAGCAGATTCAAATAGGCTCTACATGGGTACAAAACATTTTCTGTGCTACAATTTTCTCTGATTTTCATCAAGGCAAATCCTGAGTAGTATCTGCTTTTATTTCTACTGGAGAAGAGTCACAGCTCCACAAATAAACCACTTTTGGCATTTGGGAGGCAGCTAAGGTCCGGTGTAATTGGAGATTCAGGAAACCCGCCAGCATCCTTTGCACACCTTTGTACGAGCAGACAGGAAACTTTAAAGAAATCTTTTCATCTTCCTGTGCCTCAGTATCCCCATTTGAAAATCAAGAGAAGAATATAGGTGTCCCTGGTAGTCTTTGAGATGCATAAGGAGCTGAATATCATTACACTTACTGGCTATTATGGCAGGACTTCACATAGAGGCAAACACACAAAACCCATCAATATTCTTGCAACACTGCCATCACACACAACTTTTGTTTCAAAATTCCAGTTGTCTTGAGTCAGCACAGTGAAGAACATTTGAAATTTTTCATAGGGAACTCTCCAAAATCAAAGCACCTAATAATAAAGGGAAGCAAAGACAGAGACTATTACTGTTTTTTCAACAACTGTTTTTTCATAGAATCATAGAATGGCTAGAGTCGGAAGGGATCATCTAATCCAAAGATCATCTTAAAGATCATCTAATTCCAAACGACCTGCAAAAAGCAGGGACACTTTCCACTAGATTAAGTTGCTCAAAGCGCCATCCAACCTGACCTTGAACAGTTCAAGGGATGGGGCATCCACAACTTCTCTGGGCAACTTGTTCCAGGGTCTCACCGCCCTCAGAGTAAATAGTATCTTCCTAAATCTACACTTTTTTAGTTTAAAACTGTTACCTGTTGTCATATCACTACAGTCCTGATAAAGGGTCTCTCCCCAGCTTTTCTGTAGGCCCTGATTAACTACTGGAAAGCCACTCTAAGTTCTCCCCAGAGCCTTCTCTTCTCCAGGCTGAACAACCCCAACTTTTTCAGCTAGGAGAGGTTCTCCAGCCCTCTGATCATCTTTGTGGGCCTCCTCTGGACTCATACCAACAGGTGCATGTCCTTCTTATGTTGGGGGTTTTACATACAAATGTATTAGGCATGCAAAATTTATGTATCCATGCAGGTTTTTTTAGATTTGTCTAAAATGCAGATAGTCAGAAAATCAGTTGCTTATTACAGTTTCTCATATACACTTTCAAGCATGAGCTACAGTAACCCCATTTCTCCTAGCTAGTGATTAATATTATTTTCTCTTTTACTGCTTTTGTTTAGTGTGTAACTTATTACCAGAGGTTTATAAATCCTTATTATGCTGAAAGAACTTTTTTCTTGTTAAAATTCTGTGCTCCTCCACCTGTTAGATGTCAATATTTTATTCTGTGATGAAATGTATAGCTTACAGAGCTTACAGAATTTGCTTTTAGTTATCTCGGGCAATACTTTTTTTTTTTTTTTTTGGTTAATCTATTTTTCTAGTCTAACTTTTTTTTTTTGTCTATCCAAGGTCCTATTTCTTATGGTGTTATATTGTAAGATTACTAAAAAGGGGGTTTTGTTGTGTTTGACATGCAAATGGCAAACATGAACAGCTGTAGTTGCAAATTGCTATATAACAGGGATACAAAATACAGGCAAAAGTAAACCCATTAGGAAGTGCTATGCTTTGGTCTTTCTACCTACCTTTCCCCATTCCTGGGAAGCAGAGATAGGCTTCCCCCCATCACTGGTTGACTCTTTATGTAGGATCAGCCCTGTATAACACAGTCACCCTGATGCAGTCCATTCATAACTGGATGTGCATGCTCAAGCCTGGACTGAGATCCAGGGAATACAAATCGTGTGACACCTTCCTGATGAATGTCATATTCTTCTAGGCATGTTGGAAATCCACAGGTGTGACACTGTAAATGAGGCAGCATTGCTTTCAAACAGAGAAGGATGGTGCTTGGCTTATGCCTCAGGCTCAGCTGGCAGCAGGGAGGAAGAACACGCACATGGGACAGTTGGACCAAAAGTCCAACACAGTAATTTTCCACCAATTCTAAATCTGCTGTTGGGTGGTGAGAATATCTGCAATTTGGCTTATATAGCAGAGCCATGGGAGGGTATTTGAAAGTGTGTTCTTATTCATAGCCATGATGGGAGCGGGAAGGAAAGAAACCCTGAAAATTGCAGAATATGCAAATTATTACCTTATGACTAAACACTCCATCTTTCTGGTCCTCTTCAGGAGGTTTGCTCCCAAGCGTGTTCTCATCCACGTGGAGGGATGATTTCGCATATCCAACCAACAAAGCACCAGCATTTGCTTTGTTGTTTCTCTGTTTCTTTGATGGAGGAACTTCTCAGGAATTAAGTGAGATGCTTTCAGCTCAGGTGAGTTAGAGAGACTACTTAAGCCTACTCTGAACATATCCAACAGAGGTGTTAGCTAGACCTGATCCTGCCTCTGCTGAAGTCAGTGGCTACTCTTAGAGAGAACAGCAATCTGTCCCTTATTTGCTACTGTGCAAAAAAAAATCTGTAGTAGATGATAATGTTGTTTCTCAGTTTAAGTCATTTTTCAGGCTTGCACATGATAGCTGCAAAGAATCTAAAATCCCCTTGCTGCTTTAGTCACTATTTTTGGTTTTACAGTTTACACAGAGCCCAAGGAAATTAGTGAAATCATCCCCGCTGACTCAGCTAATACTGAAACTGCTGGAATGCTGGTATAGACAACGCTCAGGCAGTGTAGAAAAGGTTTAGCAGCACCATATGTCCCTCTTGTGTATTCCAGCTCCCATTCTGGTTCATTTAACCAAGTGAGCTGATCAGCCCATGTCTCCCAGGAAAGCTGGAACTTGGAGAAGAAAGCGTTGTATAAATCTCCAGCACTGAAACAACCATCAACTGATAATGAAGCAGGGGGTGTTGGCAGTAATTCAGAGTGCCTGTTAGGTTATGAGAAGTCTGATTGTGTGTATTTGACATTCAGGTGAAACCTCAGATGACTTCCACATTCTCAGTGCTTCAGATACAGTCAGATACTCTGGCAGGCAATTTCTGGCAGTGAAGTTAGACTTTCAGCAGCAGGGATTATTCCCCCCCAAAATGGTTGCCCAATTGGAGTTAAATTAATGAGGTGATGATAGTTTGTTCAAGCTACAAAAACAGTAGCAACTAAGAGTTATGTAAGCATCCCGTCTTGAAGTCTACCCATATGCTTTACATACAGCACAGATTATCACTCCAAACACTGCAGAAAATGCAGGTATTGCTAGGGGCCTGATATTTGACCATGTTTTCCCAAGAAGTAACCTGTTACAATGGATAGAGCAGTTCCTATTAATTCTCTTTATCCTTCCGGATTACACAGATAGTCCAGAGCCAAGGATTTGCGTTGCTGTTTTCACTGTACCTTTTTTATTATCTACATTTTGTCTTTCTTTAAGACTGGAGTTTGAAATCAGGAGTCCCTAACAGCAAAGTTTGACCTGCTGTATTTTGACATTAAGTAGAAAAATCAGCTGCTTTTTATTTCTTAATCGTGTGCAAATAAAAAGTAGCAGGTCACTGTTAAGAATGGAAAGGTGTATCTGTCTTCCTGCCTGTCAATCAGCAACATGCTCTGTGTCACAGTCAGAGGAAAGTATTTGACTTAGTAGTGACATATTGTCCAAAGTATTAAATTATCATGTGTCTGAGGAATAGAAACGTAAGCACATTTTCTAGGTACTGGGGTCCAGCACACCAAAGTGTAGGTAAGCTTGCCATTTTGAGGCCTGAACGGCTCACAGCTTTGTTTTTAATCTGTGTAGATATTTATCTAGTGTAGCAAAATCCTTGTAGGCTTAATATGTTTCACCACAATAAACAGGAATTTTTTGGTCAACTTCAGGTAAAACTTTGGTTTTACCTCCAGGTCCACAAAAGCAGACCTTTGTGATCATGCAGCGTATCACAGGAATTGGCAGCTAAGACAATGCCTTGCATGAGCCTTGAATTTGGTCCAGGCTAAGCAAAGAGCAGTATTCTAAAATGGAAGAGAAGAGAGGAGAGGAGGGGAGGGAAGGGAAGGGAAGGGAAGGGAAGGGAAGGGAAGGGAAGGGAAGGGAAGGGAAGGGAAGGGAAGGGAAGGGAAGGGAAGGGAAGGGAAGGGAAGGGAAGGGAAGGGAAGGGAAGGGAAGGGAAGGGAGGATAGGGGAGAGGGGGGAAGGAGAGGAGAGGAGAGGAGAGGAGAGGAGAGGAGAGGAGAGGAGAGGAGAG
Source organism: Numenius arquata (assembly GCF_964106895.1). Taxonomy (NCBI): domain Eukaryota; kingdom Metazoa; phylum Chordata; class Aves; order Charadriiformes; family Scolopacidae; genus Numenius; species Numenius arquata. The sequence continues at coordinate 23,973,810 of NC_133580.1, read as the reverse complement.
GAGAGGAGAGGAGAGGAGAGGAGAGGAGAGGAGAGGAGAGGAGAGGAGAGGGGAGAGAGAACAGTTGGAAGGGTCCCACAACAATCATCTGACCAACTGCCTGACCACTAATTTTATCCACTTCAGAGGTTCTTTGAAGAAACCACACCTATGCTCTCAAAAGGCTCGTACCATTGCTGCACTGAGGGAATAGAGTTTATGCCTTAAATAGTTACCTGTTCCTTCCCAAACTCTGAGTAGTATCAAAGGCTTTAAGTCAGGTTCCCTTGAAAGGTCTATTTTATCTTTGAATCTTGAACTTAGTGTTACCCTGTAGCAGAGACTCATCTGTCTCACTGCACTGTGAGATGCTTCTGCTCTACCAACTGGACTTTAAGCAGATTTCTGTGAGCTCTGGAGACATGAGTGGAGTTAGACTGGGAAGTCAAGTCTGGGCTGCTGGGACCCACTGGTAGACTTGAGGCCAAAGCAGAAGCAATCATGATCCAAGAACTTATTACAGGCCTGTATGAAATTAGCTTGTGGTTTCATTCCAGGTCCTCTTGGGAGTGGTAACGCATCACCCATTACCCATGTCTTTCTGCATTGTCTGTTCCTGTCTGGACATTGTTCAAGGGCTGAATTGGTGAAATGGTGACCCAGTGTGCTCCCCATCAGATCTTCTTTCCCTGTGGAAGAAGAGCTGAAGCAATCATCAGTCCATTTTTGTCCCATAAACAGAAACTCTTATGGGAGTATGGGAGAGATATCGCCTATGGCAGAGATGTCACCATCTCAGTGCTCAGGTCCCCCTGGCCCTCAGATTTTCCTTGCTTCCACGTGCAAAGCTCCAGGGGTCCTGGATTGTACTAGCTACAGCTCTGGGACAGGGCTCTTGATCCCCACTGCTTTGCTGGCACTGAAAATCCATCCTTGCTTTCTTTCATCAAGGTCAGAAATCTCTGCTCCTGGCCTCAGTGTGTCAAGAGACAGCATAGGCAGGCTCTCCTCCTTGTCTGCATCTGAACATCACCCATGCTGCCTTTCAGACTGTATGCGTTTGCTCCTGCTTAGGGCACAGAGAGGAGAAACTGCACGTGCAGGTGACTTGTCAAAGCTGGGCTGCTGCTTAAGCCTGCTCAGAGGTGACCAGCATTAGCAAGGCCTGGGAGGAGGTGGAATCTGAGCAGGCAAAGTGGGAAGGCCATAATAAATGTAGCGTAAGCAGGAATTTTTGCCCTGCTCCTCAGAAACTACTGCTGCATGTATCCCAGGGATCTTCCCTCTTCGTGGTTTGGTTTAGGGTATGGCACTGGTATAGAGCAACAGTGTGCATAAAACCTCAACTCTCCATGGTTTTTAAATTGTGCAATGCTGCCTGCATGCTTGGATGCAATATGTGTATCAGCAGGCTGGGTATTGTCTTGGCCCTGAGTTCTTAGCCGAGCCCTTGCAGAGGCATTCGACAGAATTGTTGCTGTGAAGTACCTAGCCTGTTTCCTGCAGAAACACCTTTCTGCCACAGCTAAATACAGTCACAGTGATAATGGTCAGATATGGTTGAAGGTTCTGCAGGAAAAGCCAAGTGTTTTTTGCTTAGCTGAAAAATATTTGCACGATGGAGATGCCTTCAGCGCTCAGAAGGAGAAGTAATTCTGCTGCATAGGAAGCTGATATGGCTCCACCTGCTGGTTTCAGGCCAGGAATGACATTTTTCATTTTTCTGGGGAAAATTCTGAAACACGCAATTGTTTTGCAAACACACACACAGACACAACCCAAAAAAAAAGTCCCGAACTACATCACACACACACAAAAAACCTAAAGAGAAAAATGCGTGCAAACCTTCCCTGAAATTAAACAAAGAAAAGTTAAATGAAAAGGGAGCATTATTTAAGCCCTACCAATCAGGGACTGGGGAAGAAAAATATCAGATGGAATGAAGGGGTTTGAATAAGTTATTGATGCTTTGTAGTTTCAGGCTTAAATTTAAAAAAAAATGTGGACAGAAAAATTCTCTTCTTTGGGGTGAGATAGCAGACTTTCTGGACACAGAATGGCTTTAAAAATAAATTAAAGAAAAAAAAAAAGACAAGTGCCTTTTTTCAGAGACAAAGCTAAATTAAATTCTTCCAGAGGCGTTACTAACTTCAGGGATATATAGAAGGAATGCCAGGGGAGTTTGCCTCTAAATGAATGTCTGCGTTGAAAGGCCTGGTTACCTGTAGTCAAATTCCCTATTAAAGATTCAGTGATGCAGTATTCTAATTGACAAGCGGCTGAATATGAGCCGGCAGTGTGCCCAGGTGGCCAAGAAAGCCAACGGCATCCTGGCTTGTATTAGAAATAGCGTGACCAGCAGAAGCAGGGAGGTGATTGTGCCCCTGTACTCAGCACTGGTGAGGCCACACCTCGAGTATTGTGTCCAGTTTTGGGCACCTCAATCCAAGAGAGATATCGAGGTGCTGGAGCGAGTGCAGAGGAGGGCAACGAAGCTGGTGAAGGGCCTGGAAAACAAATCGTAAAAAGAGCGGTTGAAGGAGCTGGGACTGTTTAGTATGAGGAAGAGGAGGCTGAGGGGAGACCTCATCACTCTCTACAACTACTTGAAAGGACACTGTAGAGAGGTTGGTGCTTGTCTCTTCGCACAGGTAACTAATGACAGAACAAGAGGGAATGGCTTCAAGCTCCAACAGGGTAGGTTTAGGCTGAACATTAGGAAAGAATTTTTCACAGAAAGAGTGGTCGGCCATTGGAATAGGCTGCCCAGGGAGGTGGTTGAGTCACCATCCCTGGATGTGTTTAAGAGCCGTTTAGATGTGGTGTTGGGGGATATGATATAGGGGAGAACTTTGTAGTGTAGGGTAGATGGTTGGACTCGATGATCCCAAGGGTCTCTTCCAACCTGGACGATTCTATGATTCTATGATTCTATGATTCTGGCTTTTGGGTGGACACATCCATTCTGAAATAGGATGTAAAGCCAGCTGCTCTCTAAAAGCTTATGACAATTTCTAGTGCATGTGAAAATGCTGATTATGGTGATTGCTCTCCAAATGGCTTTCAATTTAGTAATAAAACAGTGTGATAAATTTCTAACATTGTTGTTGTCTGTTCAACACTGAGGTTGGACAGATGAGTTCGGGAGTTGTATTTCTGGGGGTTTTTATAGTCACTTAGACATTGCTTTCAAAAACTGTCTAAATTCCAACAATGTATTTTCCAGCTTCTTTTCCAGCTTCTGTGGTACAAAAGAGGATGTGCAAAGAAGGAAGTTCTTATTTGTGAAAAACACCAGTGTCAAGGTTATAGATTCAGATCCTTCATCTGTCATAGGTTTCCTGTGGGATTTTATTGAGGAATTGGGGACTGTTACATTTGCTATGGATGGTGGCCCATGTTTGCTTTGGAAACTTCTGGGAAGTATTGCCTACAGTTGTGTGTCTCTGCACTTGGCTGCAGCAGAGATACCAACAGTAGGGAATACTACTAGAAGCATGGTGGGGTTGACAGCAGCAACAGCACACCTCTGTTCTCCTTTGCATGATGATGAAGTGACTTCAGGCATTAATTGCAGAAAAAAAGGAGCAGCTTTGTAAGAATGGACACTTGTATTGGTAAGCCTGCACATGACCTTGCTGCTTCTACCTGGAGGACAGGCTCTTTCTGAAGAGTCCCTTTCATTTTTGCTTTTAGACCTCAATTTTAATAAGTGCTGCCAAGTCATTCCTGTGTAGTTGTCCAGCATGAGGCCTGACTACATCATCAGTTCCATTTACATTTTATTTGGAGGAATTGAGTGCAACCCTTGTAAATGCATGTGAAAGAGTACTCTGTTTATTCGAAAGGTCTGTGGTAGAAACTGGCAGTGGTAGTTGAATCATTTTATTCATAAGTGTGATATACTGTCTTGGAAAGAAAGACACAGGTTTACCAGGTAGCTATAAGGCCTCTCACTCACTCTCTTATCCCCAGTGCCTTTGGCCATGTGCTTTTGAGACTAATATTTTGGCCATAGTACTATATGGCCCTCCTGTTGACTGGGGCTGCATCTGCCTTGAGGGAATTTGAAGAAGGCATTGCCATATGATGGTACTAGTGATTTTGAAGGACACTTTTTGTTAGGTGACTTTACATAACAAACCTGCTATAAATGAGCTGTGAACAGATCCCACCCTAGCGCTGCAAACTCTGGGTATTAGAGATCCATGATCCCCTCCCCCAGATCTATTCTGTGGAGCATGCGTGGTGCATCTGCAAGTAATCCTCCTCTCTAACAGCAGTCTTGCCTCTGCTTCCAGATCCCAGCTGCCCCAGAGAAGCATGGTTTGGTGTCCTTCCTTCTTAAAAGGACTTCCAGGTGATTTCTCTCCTTGGCAGCACCCAGCACTGCTGTGCCAAATAATTCTGGGGACATCTAAGGCACTACCATGGTATAAATACAGGCTGCAAGAAAGCATGATGTTGTGCTGACCACAAAATAGAGTAGTCTTTAGGGTAGGTCCTCCAGCAAGAAAGGACTCGTGCTGTGTTAGCACAGCTGGTGGGTGGTGCTCTGTGTCCCTGTGCTGTCCTGCAGCCTCCATTCAGCTCTACTGCAGCTGCCTCCAGCCTCAAGCCATTACCAGGGCAAAACTCACCCAGCACCAGCATGGGATTAATGCTAATTGAAGGGAGAAACAGGGAATAAATAATTTGTTCATACATTTTGACTGAAGTAACAGGTCTTAGAGGCAAAATAATAGCGAGATTGGAAGCTGCTAACTGGTAACCAGTAGCAAATGCTGAGGGAAGGAGGGGACAAAGATGTGCAATGACATATGGCCCCAAAATGCTCTCCTGCCTCCTTGTCAATGACTGACGTGCATCCTGGAGCCTGGTGCCTTAACATTTAATGACTCTTACGGGCTTTCCTCCCTGAATTTGTCTAATTGCTTCTTGAAGCCACACACATATTTAGCTTCTGCTACACCTTTTGACAGCTTAACTCATATCACATATCATAGAACCATAGAATCATAGAAAGGTTTGGGTTGGAAGGGACCTTAAATTAGATCATCTAGGTACAACCCTCCTGACATAGACAGGGATAGTTTCCGCTAGATCAGGTTGCTCAAAGCTTCATCCAACCTGGCCTTGAATACTTCCAGGGTGGAAGCATCCACAACTTCTCTGGGGAAACCTGTTCCAGTGCTTCACCACCCTCACAGTAAAGAATGTCTTCCTAATATCCAATCTAAATGTACCCTCTTTCAGTTTAAAAATGCTACTCCTCATCCTATTACTATACTCCCTAATAAAGAGTCCCTCTCCATCTTCCCTGTAGGCACCCTTTAAGTACTGGAAGGCTGCTATAAGGTTTCCTCACAGCCTTCTCTTTTCTAGGATAAAAATCTGTCTCTTTTATATTCCTTTGCTAGCTTCAAGTATTGTCAGTAAAATTGTCATTACTCATATAAAAGGTGGTGCTTTGCATACATTAGTAGAAAAGCACACCATAATATTTATACACAGTGTGTTTCTTACTAATAACAATATTAGTTTTATAGCACAGGTTTGGGCATCCTCTTCACCTCTTACTTAATTTCCTGTATATATGGAGTTAATGATAGAGTAAATGATGGTGACAGGTGGAAGATGGGTTTTGGAAGGATTACTTGCCATGATTTGGAGCTGCAGGACTGTGAGTTCTGCAAATTTCCTAGGGCTATATCAGTGAAATAACTTATGATGATTTTCCCTGTAACACATACAGCACTTTTTGAATGGAACCCTGTCATGATTTAACCCCAAATGGCAACCCAGAACCATGAAGCCACCCACTTACTCCCCGTACGTCAGGATGGGAAGACAATTGGAAGGGTAAAAGTGAGAAAATTCGTGGGTTGAAATAAAGACAGTTTAAAAAGTAAGGCAAAAGCCACGCACTCAAGTACTGAAAAACAAGAAATTCATTCACTACCTCCCATCCCCAGGCAGGTGTTCAGCCATCCCCAGGAAAGCAGGGCTCCATCATGCGTAACGGGTACTTGGGAAGACAAACACCATAACACTGAACATCATCCCTTTTCCTTCTTCTCCCCCTAGCTTTCTGAGCGTGATGTCATATAGCATGAAATATTACTTTGGTCAGTTGGGGTCAGCTGTCCTGGCTGTGTCTCCTCCCAGCCTCTTGTGCACTCCCAGCCTAATCACTGGTGGGGCAGTGTGAAAAGCAAAAAAGGCCTTGACTGCTTAGCAACAACCAAAACCACCAGTGTGCTATTAACACCATTCTCATCCCAAATCCAAACCACAGCACTGTGCCAGCTGCTAGTAAGAAAGCTAACTCTGTCCCAACTGAAACAATGACACACTCACAAATTTTCTGTAGCAGTCTGGGTTTTGTTTTAATCATGTGCTGCATGTCAGACATTGAGTCGTCATTTGCTAAAGCACATAAAATTATATTCAATCTTTACGCTTCTCTAACTGTACAGTTTTATGGATTATTGTTTTATTTGTTCTTAGGTGATTGTCTTACCCATACAATATTACACTGTATAAAACTGTTTCTCTTTATAGGAAATTGAGTTTGGATTGTGATTCATATTTGCAATTATTATCCAAATCTTTTCAATGACTCAAAATGACACAGCTAGTAAAAATGCCAAACCAATCTCCATTGATAACATACTTACCCCTTGTCTTGTTTTTTTTATAATCCATACTAGCATGGTAGTCCCATGAGTAAGATCTCCTTGGAGGTTTTTCATACCTCTCTCTTCTCTGTGGTCATATAAATCATGACAATAAATTCGGCTGGGAAGGATCTCGACAAAGTACCCCCACAAGGATGGCTGTGGCATCCAACATTGCTGGGATTTAATGCATTAACTTTTCACCCCATGGACTTTGGTCACATGCCTTTAGTGTCTCAGGCTAGTTTCTCAATAGACAGATTTCTGCAGGATGGAGACACTCCTCTGTCAAACAATTCGAATCAGAGTCTGAGATGAGGGTTTATCCTTTTTTCAGCATTTGGGAACACAGACTTGATATATCCAACCTGAGGCTGGTATGCAGCAGCAGTGCAACATGAATATGGGTTTTCTGAAAGGATGACACTTGTTAACCTTTCTCTTTCTCGTAAAAAAGAAAGGTATACTTACAACTACACACATGGAATTCTTCCAAAATCATCTGGCTCCGAGCCCACCAAGGCTATTTTCTGGATAGTGCATCTACTGGTTATAGGATCTAGAATTCACAGAAGCCAGTATCTTAGATTTTCTTTTTTTTTTTTTTTTTCCTTAAGGTAGCTTAGTTTTAGCTACCTTAACAGGACCTAATTTTGAGAACGTGCTTAGAGTTTTTACTCTGTAAGCTGGGTCCTGTTACAGAGCTTTGGGCTATATACCTAAAAGCAGTAGTCAGGTAGGAGCTTTTTGAGGTCTTTTCTAAAATCATCCAGGAAACAAATGATTCCTCCGAATTTCAGTAGCAGCCAACAGGTAGTAAATTTTATGCAGGCACAAAGAAAGATGCAATTCCTGCCCCAGTAGACTTGCCAGCTGTTAGTAAAGTATGCCACTCAGCGTAGTAACCCTGTGCCTTTTCTCTGTCTGTGCAATTACACATTTTCAGGGGTCGTCACTCATGTTAGGAGTTCAGTCAAAACTGTTCTCTCGCATGCATCATCAAACCTTGTGTGGAAGCTGCTAGCTTTCTACAAAGCCATCCTATGCCGTGCAGAGCAGAGCCATCGTGGTAGGCATAGTTGTAGAGATGGTATTGAGGTCCTGGCTTGTGCCTGCCCAGTCACTAGCATAAGCAAGTAGGAAAAAAGCAGCTTGACAATCAAGCACAGTGTCTGAGTGTTGGCCCTGTAGGAGGAGGGGAGAAGAAGATAACCTTTTACTGATGTTCCTCTAACATGAAGGTCTTGTGTTGTATCTTTGCTGATCAGTTCAGCACTCTTCCAGCTTTTATATTAGCACAGATATTTCAGAGAGTTTAAACTCTGCCCTCTCAGAAAACTTTTCTTCAAGCTGTCCCATCTGGACCTTTGAAGGAGGAGATTTTTCATGCCAGGGAAGGAATAATGGTGTCATCACTGCTGGCCTTGTTGACCCCACAAGACTAGAAGAGCTTTTATCCATAGCTGCTTCTCCATGGGAGACCATCTCAATTCATCACGGAGAGAAAATTAAAAGCCTGGACACTGATTTGTTTTGGTCTGCTGTTCTTTGCCCTTTCCATCAGCATAGCACAGCTGGAATATGGCTCTAATAAGCTTCAAACAGTGTATGTACGCTTGGTTTAATGTTTAAAAGCATTTGGAGCTCAGTATTTGCAGTGAATGATGTCTAAAGACAGAATGGTATTTTTCCTTTGGCAGAAGAGGATATGTAGGGAGGACTGGGCTAGGGCTTGATGAAACTTCTTCTGTATCAAGTCAAGTCCCCTGAATTATTGGAACCTCTTCCCAAAAGGGAACCTGGTCCTGAACTGAAACTTTCAGCAGTTGTAATAATCATCTTTCCTCTTCATAACCTGTTCCAGTGCAGTAAAATTGTTCTTTAAAAAATGTATTGTAAATCTCATCAGATCAGAATGACCTTAGGCTTCCAGTGGTGATCTTTTTCAGTGGGAGGATTTGGAAGTAGTTTTTCTAGATAGTGTGAATAAGTTTTTTAAAGAATATATATTTTACTGGATAAAAAATTTGTAATGATGTGACAGACTTGGGTGGAAACCTACATAAGTTTGAAATGAAACTTTTGAATACTGTGGAATTATACTTGCACATTCATTTAACCATTTGTTCTTATTTCTTTCCATACGTGCCCTTTGTTTCCGTCCCCCGCCAGGGGAGGTGGTATTTACTGGTAACAGAACAATCTCACTAAGCGTTTCTTCAATGCTGTGGTTGCTTCTATGTAGAAATAGGCTCTGACCACTAACAATGTTCATGTTTAAGCTTGGAGGACCACACCACAGTTATAGCAATAATGTGACCCTTTATTTACGTACTTGATTATTTCGTAGTACAGATGACATTGAATATAGAAAGTCAATACTTTGAATGAGGCATAACAATCAATACCTGAGGTCTAAAGGGGTTTATAAAATAAGTCAATATCAGAGCTCTGCTTGTTGCATGGAATGCTACTCCTTAAGAGAAAAAAAGAAATATAAAAGCAATGTTTAAAGTGCATAGAAATTAATTGAGAATGTAGCAAGCATAATCAATTTCAGTTCATTTTCTTCAATATGGGTTTAGCATGATGTATTCAAGTTATCAATTTTATGCTTTCAAAGCAGTTCTTCATAATGTGAAGCAACAGCTCCAATGGGTCTCACAGTAGTGAAGTACCACACTTGTCACTCCTTTCTTCCACTCCCTCAGCCATACTTAGCACACACATGGCTTGGTGAATGGAGTGTCTATAGTATGCCATCTTTTATAACTGTGAATTAACAGGGTGAGTGGCAGCTCTCTTGAAATCAAGCTGTATGACTGACAGCTTTACTTCATGAGCTGACACTTGCTTGATCTGGTTTCACTTGTAGCTGTCTTTGGGTTTGTTTTTTGCCATTTTTCCTTTCTCTTTCCAGAAAATAACTTTTATACCTGCTGTACAGCCATAACAGAGATGTGTGAATGGTAACAGTAGTAAGAGAAGCCTCTGTCATTCAGTCCATGATTTTGAGCAGATGCAGGGTGACCAGCTGTATGAAACCACCCTTAGGCTATTGATTATGCTGCTCCTGTTTCTTTTTTACTTTTACACCTTATCACCTTAACACCTTACCGCAAGCTGTCCTGCCCTCAGTCTCATGTTGCTCCTGCAACTCAACAAAACAGGCAACACAGAGACTCTTCTGCAAACTGCTCTTTCATTCCTTTAGATCTCAAATCCATCAAAAACTGTTGCAACAGGTATAGCAGCTGCTGCCTTCTTGGGCTTGGCCCACTGCATACAAGCTTCATAAATAGGAATGTTTGTATCTGTAAAAATGTAGACATTTGTGCATGGGCTATAATAAGTAAGACATAGCAAGCAATGCATTATAGTGCAGTAACAGCTGCTCTCACTGCCACGCATTGTCAAGATGACAAACTGGAAGTTACAATATCTATCACACACTCTCATCTGTAAATCTCTTATTCCTCATTATCATTACTGGATGCAACTCAAATACTAAATGAAATATAGTCAGGACTGGGAGAGCTCTCAGTGCTTGATCTGATGTCAGCTTTTGGGCTTACATGTATTTTATGTTTCAATACCTTTTCTGTAACACAGATGTTTTCCAAAGGAAAGTCTGTAAGTGTGCAGAAATTAATATATTGGGTTTTGGAGAAGGGATGGGGCTGTGGTGTCTTTTCTTTTTTTTTTTTTTTTTAAATTTTCAGATATAATAAATTAATTGGACAAATTAGAAGAACTCAGATAAATATACAGTATATATTTCCCCTTAATTATATTAAAACTCATAACGAAAAATAGGTATGTATTTTTACAGATGACAGACATTATCATTGGTGATCCATACTCTTTTTTTTTTTTGTGTGTGTGCATGTGCAGGCACATGTGTTTTGATGTGTACATGAAAAAATTAGACCCTAGCTCAAGTGAACTGAATACCTGAAAGTTCAAATACCTCCTGGGCCCTTTTGTTTATCGGTGGCATGTGAAAATTTGTTAATATGCAGAATGCAGGCTAGCTGCATCATTCTGCACACAATTTTCTACACATCCATTAGAAGTTCAGACAAAACATGACATGCAATAAACTTTTGGCCTACTCTCAACATTATCCTGTTGCCTTAAACTAGGAAAACGTAGACTGTCTAAGGATGAGAGCTGAGCTAACTCTGGGAGTTGCATCATGAAACTTGCAGCATCTGTAACAATTCCAGAATGTTTCTATCATAGGCACTCTGGGGATCTCTGCTGACGCGTGTGAAAATAGCTGATGTGGAATTGATGTATCCTTAATGAACTGCAGAGGTCAGTGGGCCATGGAAATAATATCATTGCATAGAAAGCCATAAATAATTCCTCCCCAGCCCAGAAGATAAGTGATTAGTTACAAGCCATCTCTTTGACTCTGTATTTTGTTGGGTTTATTCTTAAAAGTCATACCGAACTGTAATATTCACAATACTGGAGTAATGAAAAATACCAGCTTTATTATATATCCCAGTACATAATCTGTGCAAATGTGGAGTGACAGGAGACTGTGAGTATGAACAAAGGCATGATTACACTGGGACTTGGTGCGTGTGTTCTTCTATTCCTCTTACTTTGCAACAGCTTCATTTGAAACAAACCACCACAACAACAAAAAACAGATCAGTTTTTAAACATTAGGGCAAAGATGAAAAGTCAAGGTCTAAGGTACAATTAAAATAATAAATTTCAGCAAAGTTTATAGCCACAGTAGATGCATTAATTTGTGCTTTGCTCCAGGCTACTGCTTTTCAACTAATGACATCTAATTATATTAAGAATATTAGGCCCAAATTAGATATTTAGATACTTAATTCCTACTGAAATCACTGGGAATTAGATCACAAAATACCCTCAGTATGCGGGGCTTTTTCTCACAACATCTCACTGGCATATGGGAGGAAACATTTACTATATAGAGAGTTTTAGAGTACTCATGGATCACCCCAAACAGTCTGGAGTTGATCCTTAGGTGACAGAAATTGCCCCAGCTGCACTGAAGTTAACGGAGTTATAACAGCGTACATTAGTTGACACACCATCTCACAGAGGTTACAGCATAATCTTGATTCCTGTATAGGCACTTTGACAAGTAGCTTGCATTTCAGAGGTGAGGAGAAATTGTCATCCTTTTATTCCTGCCTACGCTGAACTACAAGGGAGGATCCAAAGCTGTCTGCCTTTCAAAATAAGCACTTTAAGTAGCTGTAACATGAGATATTTCTGTCCCCAAAGCTGAATTTGGTTATGGCTGGATATGTTTTCATTGGTCAATGCACATACGTGGCATATGGTAGCTCTTCTTACCTGTGTTAATTTTATTCTGACACCTAAATAATTGCAGTTACTGCACTGATTGAGATAGAGGCACTAACAGCTCTTCAGAGGGAGTAAACATGTAGATGTTTAAATCAAAGTTGCATTAGAACAGAAAATTTCAGTGCTGCTTCTACTACAGATCAAATGGGCGTTTTTGGTGGAGAGCAGGTCAGTCTTTTCCTCATCAATTGATCAAGAAACAGAGGAGATAATTACCAAATCTGCAGAGAGAAAAAAAAGAAAGAGATTTATTTTATTGAAAGAATGTAAAAGAAGTTCTAAAGGCAGTCCTCTTCATTTCCAGCAATAATGGTGAGGGCTGGATTTTTTCCAACCAGCACAGGTTGCTGGAAGCAAGAAACAATAAAAAAGTATTGGTAAACACATCCTTTTTTGACTTAAAATCTGCTTACTGACAAAACAGATTGTTTTTTTTCTCCAAAACTGTACTTTGATCGCAAATGTGGTGATCTTTGAAACTGGATTTCAAGGAAACCCTGGGAGCAAGAGAAATATTTTACTTTTTATTGTGAAGAACTTTGATTATCATTGCCTGGCTAGGTTTCCTGTCTCTCCTGCCCGCTGTAAGGTTATATGAAAATTTGCTGAGACAGAAAAGAGTTTAAATATGGATTCAGTCTATTCTAGATGAAGATGCCTCCATTTTTAGAGCTAATCCTGCTTTGTGATGGTTCACCCACAATCTTGTATTGAAGTGTGGACTTGAGGTTAAACTGATGTAGCTTTCAAATCCCTCTTTCATAGACTGGTTATATTTGTGATCCTCTTTCACAACCCATTTTCAGGGGGATCGTATGCTATTTGAAATGTTTCTTCTCAAATGTTTGGGAAGTTTTAGATCTCTCTAAAAATGAGACCTTTTTGGAGATCTTTCCTGGAGCATATGAAAACATCACTCACTGGCGGTAACCACACAGGAAGAATGTTTGTTTCCTACCAAGAGTTGCACATATACATGGGCTTGTGGAATTGCCAGTGATAACTTTGCCCTTACCACTGTGAGCTGGAAGCTGGAGAATAGTTTCCCAGAAGCTATGGTGGGCTCCTTGGATGTGCTGTGTCTTGTCCCACTTGTTTGCATTATCTTCTTGGCCTACCCTTGCACTCCAAGCTCTAGAGAAAGTGATATTGTTGTCCCAAAGCAGGGTCATTTACCTGCTGTGCAGACACCAGTATACACACAGAATAGAGGTATTATTTATTTAAATCATTTTTGCAGAGATGAGTGCTAGGTGGTAATCCACAAAGCTAGCACACCAGCCTACAAACTCTAAGGAATATTTATATGGTTCAAACCACAGAAATACACACTCTTAATTATAATTATTGGTTAGTACCTTATCTTAACAATTTCTATTCGTTAATACAGTCTCTCTCTTTCATTTAAAGTTACAAGGTCCTTTAATTGATGTGCACATGCTCCAGTACCATGGGGGAGGTAGTCCAATTCAGTCTCTAATTGAGTAGGTGGTCACAATCTCCCACTGCCACTTCTACCTTTCCTCCAGTTACTGCAAATCTTTGTTGACATTATGCTTTATTCAGCAGCCGTCTGGTTTTCAACTGGTTTGGGCACCTCCTGTGGAAGGATGCTCCCTTGTTATCAGCCTTCTGTTCTTCTTCAAGGGTGTATTCATTAGCAATGCATTTATTGTTTTTACCACATGTCCAGTTTCGCATGGCCTTGTAACCTTTTTACAGCTCTTTGTTCTTAGTTAGTGAGAGATTCTAGCTTCTAAAATGTATTTTATTTTTTTGAAAGTGCATTCTACCATCTTAAAGTACATCAGTATCACTGAGATTTAATGAATGTCTCGTATTTGTAGCTTGGGCGAGACCAGAATATGTCTTGCAGTTGCAGTGGATGCTTTTTTTTTCATAGAAACAGTGAACTCTGAAAGTCTCTGGTCTAAACCCCATCTCAAAGGAGAGCCAATTTTCAAAGTTAGATCCAAGTGTTAGATTACTATATATAAGTGCGATGACATATGTGCGGGTAGGTTCAGTGCTTTGCAAAGCTGAAGTAAATACCATCAAGGAGACCTCAAGTTTGAAGAAAGTCATGTGTATCCCAGTGACCATTGACTTCAGGTCAAGAAGTATGGCGGTAGCAAAATCTTGTTTGGAGAGTTGATGTATGATGCTCTGAATAGAAAGCCATGCATTCAGCTGCCAACATATGAATTACACTGTTGTGTAACTTCAGAGAATTTCACATTTCAAAAAGAATCCAGAAGATTTAGGCTGTTAAATTACTCAGGTGTTGTGACTGACTGTACCCACAGGGAGGAATGTGACTCACTGAATAAATCCATACAATGGAATAACGCTCAGGGGAGATGGGCAAGGGTGTTTGTGTCCATGCAGCTCAGAGAACATGCAAAGAAACTGACTTGATCTCAACACAAAGGGGACCAGAGGGTGGCCTTTGTTTTATATAAACATCTATCAACAGTTGAGTAGATCATCTGGTAGTGTAAATGTCTCCCTCAGTTAGCCAGACCAGTATGGGAAGAGTGATTATGTATTTGTTATGTTGGCTCATACAGTATAAGAACTGAAACACTAACGAATAGACCTGAGCTGGCTTCAACCCAAGTATTCCTTCCTGGTGACTTGGGATGCCAAGTATCATGACAGTGAGTATATTATACAGACCGGTGATAGGAATCACATTGGTATTGTGATTGAACTGTATATTGCAATTGCTAGATTTTGCTAAGTGTGACATATCTGTATAGTGCTTTCAGTATATTTTGTATTACTCTGAGTGTAACATATCTGTATTGAATTTTCACTGTATTTCGTATCAGAAAATCAGAAGTCAGGAATCCTGTGTATCAACTGTCTTCAAATAAGTAAATTTTATATTAAACATTACATCCTCCATACGTGGAGTATCTAAAAGAACCTGGTCAGAGGGTTTCAAACTCTGACTGGTGTTTTTAAATATATAACGCTAAATGCCTAAAAGATTAGTTCATCTGACTGAAAAGTGCCATCCCAGTCAAGGTTTGGCAGCACGAAAACCAGTTGACTAAAACCCAGAACACACTGTGCAATAAAAGCTAAGGAGATAAGGTGAACACTCATGATAAACAGGCTCACTTTACAAAGGCAACTGAGAACACCTCTCCAAAAAGCAGCCTGACCTCCATTAGCATGAATACAATGCTTGCATGAATCCGGGCTAAACTCTCAATCTCCTTTGCTAATCAGAAAAGACAGGAAATTGTTTATGCTTGTGCCTAATTATCCCTCTTTTGTTTAGGCTGAGAAAAGCAGTAGAAATACAAAACATCTGAAGGGTTATTTTGATGGCGTATCTGACCCATTGCGGTGTAGACTTCTATAATTGCTAGCACTATAAGGTATTTCTTCTGATGAATAATGAGGTCTTTATCTTCTCCAAGGGGAAAAAAAAAAAAAAAAACAACAAAAAAAAGTTGTACTACTTGTGAACTATATAGTGCCATATTGGTAATAAAATGAATCTTTACGATAAATTAATTTGAAGGAAAGAGAACCATAGCACAAAATTTGCATCTAAAATAGGCTATGTTCTGGCTGACATTGTTCATAAACCAGACCTCTATAACCAACTGTTAAAACAGCTTGTCTCCAAAAATGCTAGAGCTGTCAACACATATTTATGAATAGAATAGAATAGAATAGAATAGAATAGAATAGAATAGAATATTTTCAGTTGTAAGAAAAGGATCATCTAGTCCAACTGCCTGACCAATTCAGGGCTGACCAAAAGTTACAGCATGTTATTACAGGCATTGTCCAAACGCTTCTTAAACACTGACATGCTTGGGGCATTGACCATCTCTCTAGGAAGCCTATTGCGGTGTTTGACCACCCTCTCGGTAAAGAAATGCTTCCTAATGTCCAGTCTGAACCTCCCCTGGTGCAGCTTTGAACCATTCCCACGCGTGCTATCACTGGGTACCAGGGAGAAGAGCTCAGCACCTCCCTCTCCACATCCCCTCCTCAGGAAGCTGTAGAGAGCAATGAGATCACCCCTCAGCCTCCTTTCCTCCAAACTAGACAAGCCCAGAGTCCTTGGCTGCTCCTCGTATTACATGCCTTCCAGCCCCATCACAAGCTTTGTTGCCCTCCTCTGGACACATTTGAGTACTTTAACATCCTTCTTAAATTGTGGGGCCCAAAACGGCAAACAGTATGCAAGGTGAGGACACACCAACGCTGAATACAGTGGATTAATCACCGTTTTTGATGCGGTGGTTATACTGTGTGTGAGGAACCCCGGGATGAAGTTTGCCCTCTTGGCTGCCAGGGCGCACTGCTGACTCATACTGAGCCTGCTGTCGACCAGCGCCCCGGATCCCTTGCTGCAGGGCTGCTCTCCAGCCACTCCTCTCCCAATTTATACATGTGCCTGGCATTACTCTGCCCTAGGTGCAAAATCCAGCATTTGGAGTTGCTAACTTTCATCCCATTAATCACTGCCCAATGCTCCAATCTATCTAGACCCCTCTGCAAGGCATCTTGTCCCTCAAGAGAGTCAACACCACCTCCCAGTTCAGTATTGGGAGCATAATACCCGGTATAGTCTTCTCCATAATTTTTCCAGGAACGGAGATTAGACTAACAGGTCTGTAGTTCCCTTTTTGTAAACTGGAATAACAATAGCTAGCTTCCAGTCAGCAGGGGCCTCCCCAGACTCTCAAGACATCTCCAGGCAGATGATCAAGAGGGTCCTGCCACAACATCCGCTTGCTCCTTCAGTGCTCTGGGATGAATCCCATCAGGCCCCGTGGACTTGTGAATATTCAGCTGATACAGCTGGGCCCTTACAATTTCAGCATCCACAAAAGGAAAGTCACTGTTCCCACACTCGTGGTCCTCTGACTCAGGGGACCAAGCAGCCCAAGGTCTATCAGTGTTATTAAAGACTGGGGCGAAAAAGTGCATTGAATGCCTCTGCTTTTCCTTCATCCCTATTTGTCAGGTGACCGTCTCCAACAAACATCAGTCCAATGTTTTCTTTATATCTCCTCTTGCTATTATGTACTTTAGAAAGCCCTTCTTGTTATCTGACACAACACTGGCCGGTTTCAGCTGTACTAGAGCTTTGGCTTTTCATGTCTTCTCCCTGCATATACGAACCACAGCTCTGTAATCTTCCTGCGAAGCCTGACCTCACTTCCAGAGATCATACAATATCTTTTCCCTCTTGAGCTCCACGAAGAGTTCCCTGTTCAGCCAAGCTGGTCTTCTGCCACACATACTTGACTTATGACAATGGGATTGCCTGCTCCTGTGCTTCTAAAAGATGGTTCTTATAGACTGACCAGCACTTGTGGACTCCAGAGCCCTCAAAAGGAGATTCCCAGGGTAGCAACTCTGCTGTCCTTTTTTCTCATTACACTGAAAATTTTAAACTCACCATTTCATGATCACTGGGGCTAAGACAGCCACCTACCATCATGTCTCCCTAAGTCCTTTTCTATTTGCAAATAGCAAGTCTAGGAGGGCATCTTTCCTAGTTGGCTAATTGAGTATTTATGACAAGAAGTTATCTCCTCCAAACTTCAAGAACTTCCAAGACCTGCTCGTCACAGCAGTATGATATTCCTAGTTATGTGTGGGAAGCTGAAAACTCACATAAGAACAAAGGCTACGAATCTCGAAATTTCTCCTAGTTGCCTATAGAATAACTCAGCAGCGCTTACATCCTGGCTGGGTGATCAGTAGTACACACCCACTACAACATCTCCTTTGCTTTCCATCCCCCTAATCCTCACCCAGAGGCTCTCAACCACATCATCACTAACTGTAAGGGCTGTACAATCAAACCTCTCCCTTGTCTGTAGTGCGACACCTCCACCTCACCTGACCCGCCTATCCCTCCTGAACAGCCTGCAGGCCTCCCTCCCAGCACTCCAACTGTGGGACTCATTCCACCAATTCTCACTAACACCAATGATATTGTAGCTCTGGGAGCTGCCCAATGCTTCCAGTTCATCCTATTTGTTTCTCATACCGTGTGCACTGGTGTATAAGCATTTCAGATACGCTCCTGAGCCCTCTGTGCTCCCAGGAGTAGTGTAAATATTCCCACTGGCATTGACACCCTCAGGTAATGCCCTGCCAATCCTTGCCTTACCTACTGCAATCCTGCTGATGTCCCCTTCCCCCTTGATTCGAGGTTAAAGCTCTCGATCAGTCCCACCAGCTTATGCCCAAAGGCCTCTTTTCCTGTGGGGAAAAAAGACCTGTCAGACTCCAGCATACCTTGTGCTTTGAAGACTCTGCCATCGTTTTAAAACCCAAAGTTTTGGCAGAGGCGCCAGCCCTGGAGTCAGGTATTGATATCCTGGGCTTGCCTGTTTCTTCCAAAGTCTGCCCGCGTTCATTACTGGGCGGCTTGAGGAAAGCTCCTGAATTTTTTAGCATTCTTCCCAGGGCTCTGAAATGTCTTTTATTGACCTCAGACTTTTTGTTGTGACATTATTAGTACCCATGTGAAAGAGACGAAACGGATCGTACTCTGAAGGTTATATTGGGCTCTTCAGTCTTGTGGTAACGTCCCTAATTTGGGCCCCAAGGAGGCAGCAAACTTCCCTGAAGAGGGTCCAGTCAGCAAATGGCTGCTTCCATTCTGCACAGGAAGGAATCACCAGTGACCGTAACTCACGGTTGTTTCTTCTTGGCGCTCGTCTTAATTCAGGTTTTATTGTGAGGAGTTGGTCTCTCTGACCTTTACAAGACTGCTCATGCAAGTTCCTCCTCATTATGCACTTTGTCTACCATACCTAGGGCATCGTACCTATTATGTAAGGGTTTCTTAGGGGGTAAGGAGGGGTTTATCTTACCTTGCTGTGCTGTAACCTTCTTCCATCCTTCCTTATCCCTTGTAAAACTGCCTTCCTCCTGGCACAAAGCAGATTCTGGACCTGCCTCTGTAGTGGCCATGCTGAGTTGGCTTCCATGCATCAGAGATGGCAGAGTACAGCTTTATTGACCAATCTCCCTCTCAGACTCTCAAATACTCCTCAGTCTGCCTGTGAGAGACTGAAATAATTGAATAATTGTCTCAAAACTTGCTTGTGCTTATTTTCCCAGCAAAAACCAGCAACTTCGCAGCTTACAAAAAAGGAACACGTGCAAACCTCCTGCAGTGGGTGAGGACTTGCGCCGAGACAGCACACGGGATATGTGCAATACTGGAGCTGGAGACCATAAAACATTTATTCCTAATGCTGTAAGAAAAGATCATTAGCAGGGTACTCAAATTCTTAGCTAAACCACTCTGATTCTTATGCAGATAGTTCATTTCAGTGAACATATTTCACTTGAAGCAATAAAAAAATTATTCTCCTTCCTTCACAAGCCTAACCCTTCAGCTGTGTCTCTGTAAACCTGTAACACTTTCAGTTGATTTGTGACTTCCATCTGTAGATGTCAGCAGTATAATTTCCCTCACAGGTAGTCTGAACCTACCAGGTGCTGAGAGTCTCCTTGCAAAGTACTGAAAGCCACACACAGCTTTGTTATGATTGCCTTATTCTGACCATATAGAGTCTCCAAGGTGCCCAAAAGAATGATAAACTCTTTAGAGTAGATCAAGACATGAACATTGTCCAGTGGAAATTGGACATTATCCAAATGTCTACTCGGTGGTGACAGAGAAGTTCATAGATATTATCACTTCAGTTTGTTTTCCAGCTGGCCTCTTTGATTTGCTCACTGAGAAGGTTTTGCTAAGCCTTCTCAACAGCGGAGACTGCCTCGTAAAATTCAAAAAGTTTCTTTAATAAATATGAATTCATAAATGAAATCTACTGTGGCTGGGTTACTCCCAGAACATCAAGTTCCACAAATGGAAAAAGTCCGTAGGACTCAACTCCTAAGCGGGAGCATCTCCAAGCTGTATTTTGTTCATCTCATTGTCAAATCAGCCACATTTCTGTTCCCAACAGGCAAGGGAGCAATAGCGTATGTGAAGAATGTGGTTGCATACCGGCTGTAGTTTTATATCAAGAAGCTGCTTTTTCAAAGTATGTTGAATACTCAACTGCCAACAGTTTTTGTGCAGATGGAAAAGGAAGGGCAGTGACTTAATGCACTGCTATCTGTGGGGCGTAATGTGGGAATGTAAGTTCATGTTGGGACTTAAGTTTGAGGCACTTGGTCAGAGTTCAAGATGTCTCTAACAGTAATTGCCTCTGAGAGACAGGGAGTATTTTGTAAAGCTCATCTGGTTATACTTCAGATAAGCATGGTGTAGGGAAAAGGCTAGATGGGATCCCTGGGAACAATTTTTGTTGATATTATAATTACTAGGTTTTTAAAGTTAGATTACTTTCTGGTATTGTGATGACTGTGTTGAGTGCCTGATTTGGCCTGTTAGGATTATGCAGTAGCTCTTGGTGAATCATCAGCTTCCAGTATTGGGCCCGTTGTATAAGTTATCCCCAGCCAGCTTGCCTGTTGCTCAGTTCCCTTTGCTCCCTTCTCAGAGCAATGGTGAGAAGCTACAACTCAGGCCAAATGTCTCAACGGACAGGACATACAAAACTTCCCTACTTATCCCTCTCTGTGGGCTACCCAAACTCTAGATGCAGGGACGGGCCTCGGACCTTTATAGGCAGCCTGAACCCCTCTGTAGCCTTCCTCAAGGCCAGGTGGCTGGTAGGAGTTGGTGACAGGAGAACATGAAAAAGGCAGTGCCAGTGTTTTGACCACACGTTATGAGACAGGCCAAGTGAAGCCTGTTAATTTACTGATAGCACAGAGGAAACAAAGTTAGCAATGGGCCCTGGGACCCAAGTACAACTGCTGTGAATTGGCATAGCCTGCCACAAACACTGCCTCTTGTTCTGGGTCATGACACCATGTGGGGCCTGACTTCACCAAGAGATTATGGCACTCTACACCTTGTAAATATTTTTTAATCTTGTTTTTATGTTGGGAGAGGGCATTTTTTTCCCCTTTGTCTCAGCATTTAAAGTGTGTTGCAAACATCTAGGTAGACAATAGTCACACTTTAAGCAAACGTGCAGGAGAGGTACCAGGATTTTGCTTCTGAATCTTTCTTTACATTACTTATAATCAACTTAAGATAATAATATAATATAATAACATAATCAAGATAAGATAGCTGCTGTCCTGCTGTACTGGGGAATGGCAAGCCTTTGGTTAATGCAGAAAGCAGTTCTTCTGCCTCTTGATGAGTAATGTCACTGATGTTGCCCTACAGGCAGCAGGAAGGTGCTTTTTTACTTAAACATTTGGACTGCAGATATTGGGGGGTGGGGGAGGAAGAGGAAGGTGTTTAAAATGGATAGCTTCACTCTCTCACCTGAGTCATCTGTTATTTACATCACTGGACTCCCAAGCAGGGAAGTCAGTTGGTGAGATTATATCTGTCTAGCTCATTTTTTATGAATCAGACAAAGAGAATTTAGCCTTGAAGCTGCAGGAGGAAGATACAAAACGTTTTGTTCCTTGACCGGTGTATCTGACTGCCTGTGTTAACAGGAAGTCTGTGCCACTGAAGCCATGTACTCTCCAGTGTTGCCTTGCTGTTGTAGCCATGTCTCTAGTCCTGCTGCAGGTTCTTACTGAAAATCTGATTGTGAAAGATAAAAGATATAAAGTGAGAGCTGTTAGTGATGTGCCCCTGTGCTATAAAGAGTTTGTAAATTAATTTTGGTTTATTTTTCTTTCGCTTTTCCTTCATGCAGGGCAGAGGAGTCATTACAGCCTGAATTACGATACACTGACAGCAGACTATTACCCTGCATTTTTAACACAACATAATTATACTAAGTTTAGTGTTGCTATTATGGTTAAATTATTTACTTAAATATCTAAAGTCAACAATGTTTATTCATTGCCATTAAAAAATGGAGAATAACTCAAGAACAGCTTCATGGCGCCACAAGTAAATAAAGCCATTTGCTACAAGTTATTTTTCGTCTCAGCAGAGACAGTAGTCTGAGAGCAGAAGATTTTTAGGGGCAGAGGGCAGTTGAATAATATGGAGATGAAAACATATTTCATCAAGCTTAAAGAATTATTTGCTGAAAAATAATACGCTTTTTTCTTTCTGGTACATTCAGCCTCTCTCACTCCAGCTCACTGGGTTCAAAATAACTGTGTTTGAATGCAAGTGTGACTTTAGACGGCATAAACCAGGGTGCCAGCTCTAGCATATATTTATTTCTGCTTTTGATCAGCATTTTGGGAGGTATGGAAATGAATGTGCTACAGCTAAACCAGAAGAGGCACGCAATCCTGTGATTTATATCAACTGGTATAAAGTAGCATACATCAGTTAAGTGACCGTCAATAGCATTTCAAAAGCACCAAAGTGCCTCAGAAATGAACTTCACTTTGTGGATAGGATGCAAGTTCCTAAGTTGTGTTGGCACTTTAAAACATTTTATCCATTGGTGAACGGTTAGTTGTAGCAGCCTTTCTCACTGACCCAGCGCTCTGACTGATGGATGAAATCCATGGAATCTATATTCATTAATCCCAATAATTTGGGATTAAAGCCAGTCTCTACCTCTTTTTTATGGGCATCCAGCAGATCTGGAGATGATAAGATATATTCTGGGAGTAGTGGCATTAAAGACAGACTGTTATTTAGTGGAAATTAGGCAAAGGGAAGAAAAATGAAGGCAGTCTTCAAAAATTGTGCAAACAAAACCCCAAATTGGTGCATTGTTCATATATTGCCTTGGAATCTAAGACTATAATTTGACCTTTAAACTGAGATTTCCAGAGAGCTTCATATCCTCTTAATACTGTCCCCAATGAATCTCAATATGGTTTAGAAGGTAACCCGTGTAGGTATTTAGGCACAGATGGTCCAACCTTGTGTTCCTTCTGCAATCCCATCCAGCTCTAGTAGGCTGGGATCTTCTGATGTGTATGAAGTTGGTCTGGTATCTTGCTTTTTCAGGATAACTGGAAAGAAAGTTGTCTAAGGAATTAGATGTACTGGATAAATGTCCTTCTTTTTCATTTTAGTAGTATGAGGAGTGCTACTACTTTTCGTTAATCATGAGGACAATACTAACAATTTCCAAAAAAACATGTAAGCATAAATTGTGTGATTAAATGTTTCTGTGCAACTTATATGCAACTTTGTAACCTTAATTGTATACAGTATAGGAAAAAATACTTTTACTTATATTTTGATTATGAAGAAAAGAGGTTTTCCAATGTTGAATAGTGTTCTAAGAGTAATTCCTCTGAATTTGGCTGGTTCTTTATCACTGAAAGAAATACGTATATATTCTTCACTTTTTCTGCTTAAAGTTGAAAGAAGAAAGACCCCCAAGCCGAATTGCCAAAATTTGTTGTCTGAAAAGGCTGAGAGCCTTTAACCTTCAACACAGAGAGCCTTTATCCCAAATGTTAACTAGGCAATGCAGGGAAACTGTTGACCAACAAACCAAAACTTAAATCAGTCTGACTGAAAAAGCTTTTATCCTCAATAATGCTTTCCCTTACACAGTTGTTCAGAAATTGTTATTTCATGCATGCCCCCGTTAGCATACATAACTGAGTACATGTAGTCCAAATTTCTGGAAAAAAGGAAAAGGAAAACAGCTTTCAGTATATCATTATATATCATGAGAGGGAAAAAAAAAAAGGCAAAAAGGCACAAACCCAGGGGTTTTTTTTCTCTTTTGGAAGTCACTTGGAAGAGATCAAAATTGCCAGCAGCAGCAAACATATATCATTTTTACAGAGACAAGAAGGTATTGTGCTGCTTCATAACAGGAAGCAAAACTGGCTTTACAATGGCGCATAAATCACTATCCATAAAGGCAAGACAGACCAAATTCCCAGCTGTAAAACTGGGACACAGACAATCGCTAATGGATATACATGATCCAGAGAGACAGGCGCCACTGTACAGCTGGGCATTTGACAGGATAAAAGGAAATGAAATCTAAACCTTTATATACAAGTAAGTGAAAAAGGAAAGAGTGTGTTCCTCAGCACAGTTAAAGGCTCTAATCAGAGAATATTAATAGAAGGTGTGATAGTTAACCTTACTCAGTGCTCAAACCTAGGTCTTCGGTTTCTGAAACAGGCAAAGCAGTCTGTGTGAATCACAGAATCACAGAATGATACGGGGTTGGAAGGGGCCTCTGGAGATCATCTAGTCCAACTCCCTGCCAGAGTATGTCCACCGAGAGCAGGTTGCACAGGAACTTGTCCAGGCGGGTTTGAATGTCTCCAGAGAAGGAGACTCCACCACCTCCCTGGGCAGCCTCTTCCAGGGCTCTGCCACCCTCAAAGGAAAGAAGTTCCCCCTCATGTTTAGGTGGAACTTCTTATATTCAAGTTTGTGCCCATTTTCTCTTGTCCTGTCCCTGGGCACCACTGAAAAAAAGACCATCCCCATCCCCTTGACACCCACCCTTTAACTATTTATAAGCATTGATCAGATCCCCCCTCAGTCTTCTCTTCTCCAGACTAAAAAGACCCAAGTCCCTCAGCCTCTCCTCATAAGAGAGATGCTCCAGGCCCCTCGTCATCTTTGTAGCCCTCTGCTGTACCCTCTCCAGCAGTTCCCTGTCCTTCTTGAACTGGGGAGCCCAGAACTGGACACAGTAAGGATGAAAAAAGGATGAAGGATGTTAAAAAAAAATCACTCCTTGCTGTCAGACAGACTTAAGTTGGAAACACAGGATTTTCTTCTTGATTCAGAACCTAATTCAAAGAATCAGAAGAAGAAAATGTAAAGGCCTACTCATATCCAGACTCCTGCCCAGCAGGGTATCTTCCAAGTTGGAGCCCTTTAAAATAGAACAGGCCTTGGTTTTTCTCCTTATCCTTTCAGACTGATCAGGAATTATGCAGACATTTACAAAAGAGACTAGATTAATTGTGTCCTCTTGCTCTTCCCTTCCTGACTTCTTTCAGGTTTTTTCACTCTTTCCACTATTCTGAGTCTTGTGGTGAGTTGATCTTGGCTGGTCACCAGGTGCCCACCAAGCCACTCTGTCACTCCCACTTCATCAACAGGACAGGGGGAGAAAATACAACAACCTTGTTGGTTGAGAAAAGGACAGGGAGATCACCTACCAATTATCATCACAGCCAAAACAGACTTGACTTGGGGAAATTAATTTAATTTAATGTCAGCTAAATAAAGTAGGATAATGAGAAATAAGAACAAATCTTTCCCCGGACCCCTCCCTTCTCCCCAGGCTCAACTTCACTCCCAACTTTTCAGCCTCCTCACCCAAAGCAGTGCAGTGGGACAGGCTATGGGGGCTACGGCCTGTTCATAACTCTTCGTATCTGCTGCACCTTCCTCCGCATGCTCTTCCCCTGCTCCAGCATGAGGTCTCTTCCATGGGATACAGTCCTTCAGGAACCGACAGCTCCAGGATGGATCCCCCACGGGGTCACACGTCCTGCGAGAAAACCTGCTCCAATGTGGGTTCATCTCCACAGGCTTCTCTCCTAAGTCAGCATTACAGTTTTAAACTATGCATCATTCAAAATGAACTGATATTTCAAAACTATGTTTTGTCAGTTAAAAAAAGTAACCAACAAACATTGAAATTTGAAAATGCCAGAATTCTGAATTTCTCAGGACTTAGGCTTTGAGCTTTTTTTTACTAAAAATTGAAATTACATAAACTAACCTTCTCTTGGGGAGAAAATTAGTGGTTTTATATGCCTGTGTTTTCCAATGAAAAACTACATTTTTGAGAAATACTCTTCCAGCTGGTTCATCTGATGAAAATGCGAGTATTTCCACAAATTTCAGATGTTGCATATCTGAGAGGACACCAGGATAAATGGCTGCAGGGAAAGTATCCAATTTTAATAAATTTTAATGGATTTTAAGAAAGTCATGGAAGACACTTCTACATAATTCATATCTCAAAATCAATTCCTGTGGTAATACTCTCAGGTGGTCTGAAAAATAGCTGATTGATTGTAACACTGAGGTAGGATAAAGAAATGGTAATATATCCTCTGGTCAGGCACCTTCTGGCCAGAGATTTGCAGGTGTCCAGTCAGAGGTCCAGTGTTGTTTAAGGTCTGCTATTCACTGCTTTCTCTTATGAAAAATGTAGAATTCAAGGGACTGACCATGCTAGGTGGAGAGTTGTTGAAAAAAAAAAGAGAATAGAAAAACAATGCAGAGATAATTAAACAAACAAAGTAAATGTCAGCAAAAACTGAAGGAAATTTAGGGAAGATGTATATTTGTATTTGTAAAAATAAACAAGTTGTGGCATGTCCATTCTGTCTGGCACAATTTCTGGAGAAAATGGCTTATTTCTGGAAGGAAATGGGGCTGTGCAATGTTCTTCATATCATGCATGACCCTTCAGTGTTTACAGAGTTGAGATTTGGCCTCATCCTACCAAATCAAAAGGTCAGCTAAAAATTTTGTCATAGATACGTAAAATATTCTTCTGAGAGACAGTTCGGCTCTTCAGTGGACTAAATTTCCCTCAAGAGATGGCTGTCTTTCTCCAGCACCTATATAAAGATCTTCACGCAACTGAGGTCCCATTCAAGAGCCTTTGGGATGTGTCTGAAATTCCCTTGCCTGAGTATGGGCCTTCAGTTTTTATACTGTTATGGCGGATTTGATATGTTACAGGACCAAAGATGGTTGCAGAGGCCACGCTACAGCGCTTTGCTGAATAAGTAAATATACATTGCAAAGATATAGCAACCATAGGAAGCTTTTAGTAGTGTGATACCTTACATTGATATTTAGCACATTGACACACAAAATCAACTCACTGACCAGGAGGTGCTTTCTGCATAGATGATGTATGGCTTCTTGATGGTCAAGTCTCTCTTTTCTAGCAGAGATTTTTATAGTCCATCAATCTTGGCATAGCCAACTTATTCCCTTCAATGGTCCTGGGTGCTTCAGTCTCCATGCCAATCAGGCATGAGCTTACTGTTTTCATGGAGCGATGAGCATTAATATCTGGTACCTGTAGTATTTACAGTAAAGTTGTTATTGACGGTATTGACCAACATGGAAGTGCTCTAAAATGAACCAAATTCAAAGCAATTCATCTCTAAATCTGCCTCTTCCCTCCTCTACCTCAACTCCCAGTATTATACAAAACCTCAATTTCTGTCCTTTTCTGCACAGTGCAGGCACAGTCATCATGAGCCCTGTGGTTACTGGTTGTGCTTATGTCAGCATTCACAAGCTGTGGCATCACCCAGGTAGCATCCAGAGGCTAATGCATTCAGAGCACCGAAGTGCATGGGTTGAAAATATACATAGAAAGCTGCAGTCTTGCCCCTAAATGCTTGCAGTTGGAAAGGCAATACATAAAAGTGAGGTGGAGAATAGCCAGCTCTTTGGAGTGGTTCAATAGGTAAGTGGCAAAACATCTGTAGGATTTAAGTAGTCCATCATCAACAAGAAAAAACAGTCATGCCTTTCCTCTTATGTAGCCATTTCCCACTAGCAGCATATAGCACTTAGCAGGGGAAGAAGTGACTGCTTTGTAATTTGCCCTTGGTTTGGACAAGTTTCTGAAATACTTGTAGCCTGAGCTGCAAGTCTTTTCTCAACTGAAAACTACAGGATCATCATATGTACATCTGGCAATTCACGCAGTGGATTAATTTTTCTAACCCAGCTCTTTTAGCTGCAGGTAGTGCTGCAGATAGCTTGTGAGAAAGACAGTTATGATGTGAGATACTTGAAAAAGGTGGCTGAGAACCCAGACCTCGAAATGAAAAAGCCAAACCAAATGAACAAACAAAAGAACAATAAAATCCAGACTAACCCAGATGTAAAGTATACTTCATAGACCTTATTATCAATAATGAAACACACAGCCCAGCTAATAAAGAAAACATTGCTCCTATCATTTTGCCCCAAGGAAAAAGAGAGAGGGAGAACAAACAGCATAAATATGTAGGGTAGAAGGAACCTCGGAAGGCTTAATGCCTCCCTGCTCTGTGCCTGGAGAGCACACCTTACTCCTTTTTTGCTGTGGGTCTGATCCAGTATCTTGTTCGCTGTCCATAGCACAAGAAACTGCAAAGGTGAGCAGTATGTTTAATTTACTTGGAGGTTTGCATTTATTGCTGCTACTGTCCTACACTGTCTTGAATCTGGAAAGAGTGTGGCTATTCTGACCTCATTTTTGCTTTTGTAGGAAACCTTAGTCAGAGTCAGCCCTGCTGAAATCACATCTGCAAATGGGCCCAAGTTGATAATCTGCATGATTTAGACCACAGTGTAAATGTTGGCATCACCCTCACATGCTTAAGTTAGCATCTGATCAGAATTAGCTGTTTTCTTGAAAAGCACTTCACCTTCTTTGTGCCTCTCCATTGACTGTCACCATCAAGTAACAGGTCTCTGCCCTCTAGGCATGTTAGTTGCAATCACACAACCAAATTCCTGCTGGATTTATGCTCAGTGATACTGGGAACTCATTTTGCATGATACTGGTTTCATCCTTGCATTTGTTACTATAACTATTCTCAGATGTGTACCATCTCTGCGTTCTGTATGCTGCTGCTTTGATTTTCATGTAATTGAAGATTTCCATTGCTGCCCTAATTTTTATTAACACTTCCTTCTTAAGTATTGAGGAACTTGCCTTTGTGTCTTTTACTAAAATAGCCTGCTCACCTATGCTCTTTTTTTCCTGAGAGGCCCTAATTACCAATTCCTTTGTATGAAATCTGCTTTTTGCCAAGTCTCGTGTTTTATCCTTCTAGGCTCAGATTTCTGAACTTCAGCACTTCACGATCACTGTTGTCCAAATTGCCTTTTCCTTTCAGGTTCTTATCTATCCCTAAGGTCGCCCCACAAAAGAAACTATATTAGGAATCCACCAAGTGAAAACCACTGCTCTGTAATCTGCTATATTGTTTTCATAGCAACTGCCTCTGGAGTTTGTGATACATATAGTCTTAATGCACTTATGAAACCCTCTTGTATACCAGGGTGAAGGGGATCGCATATGAACTTGCACAGAAAAAAAATCAACAAATCACTCAATGCCCAGCAATTCTCTTACCATTGCAAAGCTGCCTTCATCTATGCTTGTGAAGATACCAGCCTTTCTGACTCCAGCACCATGTAAAGGAGCCCTCTACCTCGGGAGTAATGGTGGAAGGTGTAACAGCTGTAAATGAGAAATGGGAATTGTTTCTTAGATAGCCTGTTAAGCTGGGAATCAGGAGCTGGGCTAGCAGTTTATTTCACCTGGACATTTTATATTATAAATTAATTATAGGGGGTGGCTAATTTGCCAGGTGCACAAACAGAGAAGGCAAGTTGCTTGAAGGAAAAAACCAAACATCTGTGGGGGCTTATGATAATTTTGACAGATTAGCTGCAGTTCTCCAGCTCATCAATTGGGATTCCCCCTGCTTCTTTCATGTGCTGAGAAAAAAACACCTCAAACAGAAAAAACCTCAAAACACCTCAGAAACACCTCAGACAGTAATTTCCTTTTCCTGGGTATTGTATTTTCCATGTACCTCCTTCTTCCTTCCACAACCCAGTTCCATTATGCGCTGTACTTAAATCACTCACCAACCGTTTAGGCTGGACAGGCTGGGCTACCAACGGCCAATCTTCAGCTCCTCCTGGACCTCCACGGACCCAGCAATTACTGAGGTTAAAAGCTTTGGCTACCTCTTCCCCTAGAGTCAAAAATCGGTTTTCCCATCCCAGCAATAATATAGAAAGATGATCATTACTAAAAATTTCATCTTGATTTCATCTTTCTACACTTGATGTGGCAAGTGAATATACAGAAACAATTCAGTTAGTGTCTGCTCACCAGTTGCTGGAAGTTCATAGATTCATAGATTGGTCCAGGCTGGAAGGGACCTCCAAAGGTCATCTAGTCCAACCTCCCCACAGTCAGCAGGGACACCCCCAACTAGACAAGATTGCCCAGGGCCTCGTCAAGCTTCATCTTGAATATCTCAAGGGAAGGGGCCTCAACCACCTCCCTGGGCAACCTGTTCCACCACCCTCATAGTAAAGAACTTTTTCCTAATATCCAATCTAAATCTCCCCTTCTCCAACTTAAAACCATTGCCCCTCGTCCTGTCACTGCAGGCCTTTGGAAACAGACCCTCCCCAGCCTTCCTGTAGGCCCCCTCAGGGACTGGAAGGCCGCTATGAGGTCTCCCCGGAGCCTCCTCTTCTCCAGGCTGAACAACCCCAGCTCCCTCAGTCTGTCCTCATAGGAGAGGTGCTCCAACCCCCTGATCATTTTAGTGGCCCTCCTCTGGACCCGCTCCATCAGGTCCATGTCCTTTCTATATCGAGGGCTCCAGACCTGCACACAGTACTCCAGGTGAGGTCTCACCAGAGCAGAGTAAAGTGGCAGAATCACCTCTCTGGATCTGCTGGCAACACTTCTTTTGATGCAGCCCAGGATGTGATTGGCCTTCTGGGCTGCAAGTGCACATTGCCTGCTCATGTCCAGCTTCTCGTCCATCAGCACCCCCAAGTCCCTCTCCTCAGGGCTGCTTTCTAATACCTCATCTAATACCTCATCCCCCAGTCTGTATTTATACCGAGGATTGTTTCGGCCCACGTGCAGGACCCTGCACTTGCGTTTGTTGAACCTCATGAGGTTCATCTGGGCCCACCTCTCCAGCTTGTCCAGGTCCCTCTGAATGACATCCCGTCCCTCTGGTGTATCGACAACACCACACAGCTTGGTGTCATCTTCAAACTTGCTGATGCTCTCAATCCCTCTGTCTGTGTCGTTGATAAAAATGTTCAACAGTACCGGTCCCAGCACGGACCCTTGAGGGACACCACTTGTCACTGCTCTCCATCTGGTCTTCAAGCCATTGAGTACCACCCTCTGGGTGCGACCATCCAGCCAATTCCTTATCCACTGAACAGTCCACCCATCAAATCCGTATCCCTCCAATTTGGCAAGCAGGATGTTGTGAGGGACCATGTCAAAGGCTTTACTGAAGCCCAGATAGATCATGTCCATAGGTCATCCCTTGTCTACTGACCTAGGCACTCTATCATAGAAGGCCACTAGGTTAGTCAGGCAGGACCTGCCCCTAGTAAAGCCATGTTGGCTGTTCTGAATCATCCCCCTGTCCTCCATGTGCCCAAGCATGGCATCTAGAAGGCATCTTCCCAGGCACGGAGGTGAGGCTGACAGGTCGGTAGTTCCCAGGGTCTTCCTTTCTACCCTTTTTAAAAACGGGTGTGATGTTTCCTCTCTTCCAGTCCGCAGGGACTTCACCTGACCGCCACGACTTTTCAAATATCACGGAAAGTGGCTTGGCAACTACATCAGCTAGTTCCTTCAGGACTCTGGGGTGTATTTCATCAGGTCCCATGGACTTGTATATCTTCAGGTTCCTCAGTTGATCACCTACTATGTCTTCACTTACAGTGAGAAGGACGTTATCACCTTGGTCACTAACTTGTGGGCCATCAACATGGGAGCTAGGAGGAAAGGGGTTGCCAGTGAAGACAGAGACAAAAAAGTTGTTGAGAACTTCCGCTTTCTCCTCATCCGTTGATACAAGTTCCCCACTGTTGCTCATCAGGGGGGTACGTTTTCTTTGACCCTCCTTTTCTGGTTAATGTACCTGTAGAAACCTTTCTTGTTCTTTTTCACATCCCTTGCCAAATTCAGTTCTTGCTGTGCCTTGGCCTTCCTGACCTCATCCCTACACAGCCGGGCAACGTCCCTATACTCTTCCCAGGATGCCTGTCCCTTTTTCCATTTTCTGTGTAGCTCCATCTTGCCCTTTAGTTTGACCAGCAAGTCACGGCTCAAGCATGGTGGTCTCTTGCCCTCCTTGCCCAATTTCCTACATGTCGGGATTGAGATCTTTTGTGCTCTATAGAGAGCGTCCTTAAAGATCTGCCAGCTTTGTTCCGCTCCCTTGTCCTTGAGGGCCATTTCCCACGGGGTCCTATTTACTAACTCCTTGAAGAGTTGGAAGTTTGCTTTCTTAAAATTCAGAGTCCTAACTGTGCTTCTCGTGGGCTTCAAATTTCTTAGGACAGTGAACTGCACTAGAGCATGATCACTGCAGCCCAGGCTGCCTTCAACTTTGACATCCCTGATAATTTCGCTTGCATTTGTGACCAACAGGTCCAACAATGCATCTCCTCGAGTAGGGCTGTTAATTTCTTGCGTCAAGAAGTTGTCATCTAGGCACTCTAGGAGCTTCCTGGAGTGCCTGCAGCCAGCCGTGTTGCTTATCCAACAGATGTCAGGGTGGTTGAAATCCCCCAGCAGGATGAGAGCCTGTGATCGTGATGCCTCCTCAAGCTGGAGTAAGAAGGCATCATTGACAGGCTCCGCCTGGTCAGGAGGCCTGTAGTAGACTCCTACCACGAGGCTCCCTTTGTTGTCCTGATCCCTAATTCCTACCCATAAGCTTTTGACCCGTTCATGGCTATTCTTTAGTAACAACTCTTCACACTCTAGCCACTTCTTTACATAGAGGGCAACACCTCCACCCTTTTCTTCCTCTTCTGTCCCTTCTGAACAGCTTGTATCCATCGATGGCCACACTCCAGTCGTAGGATTCATCCCACCATGTTTCTGTGATGGCAACTATATCATAGCTTTCCTGCTGTATAATGGCCTCAAGCTCTTCCTGTTTGTTGCCCATGCTGCGTGCGTTTGTGTAGATGCACTTCAGCTGGGCTGATTGTCTTGCCACTCTCTGGGGGGGACGAGCCCTATTTCCCACCTGACCATGTTTAGTCCCTTCTGTAGTTGCCAACCTATTACTTCTCCTTATGACTTCACTACCGTATAGAGGTTGGAGGGCCTTGCTCTCACCCCATCCTTCCAACCCTGATGTGTCATCCTGCCACTTGCCACAGACCCTTCTGGTATTACCATTGTTATCCGCCTCAAGTGAAATGGCAGGCCGAAGGCTATCCTTAGGCTCATCTCTAGTGTACCTGTGTTTAACCCCCTCCCCTTCGAGCCTAGTTTAAAGCCCTTTCGACAAGCCCTGCCAACTCATGTGCCAGGATCATTCTACCCCTCTGAGACAGATGTACTCCATCTGAAGTTAGCAGACCAGGTGCCGTATAAAGTTCCCCAAGATCAAAAAGCCCAAAATTTTGTTGATGGCACCAGCCTCTGAGCCACTTGTTAATCATGCCTGACTTCCTATTCCAATCTGCAACTAAGGGTATCCATGAAAAAATTACCTGTGCCCCTGTTCCCTCAACCAGTTTCCCAAGGGCCTTGAAGTCCCTTTTGATTGCTTTTAAGCTTCTCTTGTCAACCTCATCGCTTCCCACTTGTATAACTACTAAGGGATAGTAATCATGGGGGTGCACCAGACTAGGCAACCTTCTGGTACCATCTCTGACCCGGGCCCCAGGGAGGCAGCAGACTTCCCTGTGGGAGGGATCCGGCCGACATATGGGGTGCTCTGTTCCCTTCAGAAGGGAATCACCAATAACGATTACCCTCCTCTTCTTTTTTAGGCTACTAGTTCTGATGCGAGGTGGGGAATGATTTGCTATAGGCAACCCCCCAGAGGGTGCTTCTTCTACCTTCTCACCCTCCTCATCCTCAACCTTCAGCGCCCCATACTTCTTGTGCAGGGGCAAATGGTTAAGGTGAGGTGGGCTGGGAGGGGTTTCCCTTGCCTCTTCTGACAGGCACCTGTATCCATTCCCCCCTGTTCCTTGGGTCACATCCCTCTGCTAAGGGGGTCTGCAGGGCCTGATACCACAGGTCTGACTCCCTTTCACATTCCCTTAAGGACCTTAGTCTTTTCACCTCTTCCTTCAGTTCAGCCACCATGCTAAGCAGATCCTTGATCTGCTCACACCTAACACAGGCGGTGTCTCTGCCACCCTCTGTTGCAGGGTTCCAGCACTCACTGCAGCCAGTTGCCTGGACACCCGCATGTTTGTGTGTGGTCTCTGTTTGAGTACCCACAGTTTTTTTAACAGCCTTCTGTCGAGTTGTAACCATGGCTGATCTCTTCGGGCTACGGATTTTTTTTGTTTGTTTGTGTGTTTGTTTTTTGTTTTGTTGGTTTTTGTTTTTTTTTTTTACCCTGCTCGAGGCAGCGCGCACTGCTGGTGTGGTGGCTGTAGCCTCTCCATCCGCTGCCTCCTGCCGCTGGGTCTCTCTATCTGTCTTTGAATCTCCTGCCGTTGCCGTGGCAACCCTCCCCCGCTGCCTCACGCACCTGCTTTAACGGGCCTACCCTGCTGCCCCTCCACCCCTTTCTAGGACCCCCGCTCCGGGAAGTCCCCTCCTCACCTGAGAAGTAGGAACCAAGTGGGCGAAGCTTCTCTGGAGCTTAAGCTGGAGCCGGTCCTGGTGCCGGAGCCGGCCCTGCTTGCCTCTCCAAGTCGCTGCCTCCTGCCGGTGAGTTCACATAAGGGAACTCCTTTCCTTACGGATCTATACCGTAGATCCTTTGGGTAAACACACAGAACTCCTCCAGAGGTCTACCCTATGGCTACTGGTCTGATCCACTCCTTGTCAGAGTTAGTTTTAGTTTCCCATCCTAAACTTCAATTTTTCACTTTTTCAAATCAAGGTCTGGTATGGAATGTGCTTCCACTCTCAAAGCCTATTGGGTTGCAGCCAGTAGCGGAGTTCAGAATTTCTTGTTGTGGCAAACACAGAGGTCAATCCGGTCTTGCGCTTGATTTTAACTTATCAAATACTACTAATCGGGTCATCTTTTACGGAAGAAAAAGAAGCTTCCTTTAGCTCTGAAGTCCAGTTTTCCGGGGCCTTGGACGTCTTGACTCAAGTGTGATGAGTCCACCCATGTTTGGCCGTCTTAACTGCTGTTTCTGTGGTTAACAACACTTGGTACAGTCCCCGTCACTTTGCCACCAGTGGTGCTTCTTTCCATTCTTTAATTAGGACCCCATCTCCTGGTTGGATGCTGTGGACAGCAAAGTCCAAAGGTAGGGTCTGTGCCAGCTGAGCTTCCTGTCGAAGAGATTTCACAAGAGACAGTATCCTGGCCACATATTGTTTCAAGTATACATCACTTATTTCTACCTCCCCACCACGTCGAGAGTTAGCAGGGTAAGGGATTCCAAACATTAATTCAAAGGGGGATAGTTGAATATCTCCTCTGGGTTTGGCCTGTATGCCAGCTAAAGCTAATGGTAGAAGACATATCCATGGCATTTTGGTTTCCAAAACTAATTTTAAAAGATGCTTTTTAATCTCCTCATTCATCTTCTCTACTTTCCCCAAACTCTGAGGCTTCCACGGAGTATGTCAATCCCATTGTATTCCTAAGGCCACCGTAACCCCTTGAAGAATTTTTCCAGTCAAATGAGTTCCTCTATCTGAATCTATTGCCTCTACTATCCCATATCTAGGAATTATTTGTTCTATTAGCACTTTAATAACTGATCCTGTAGTTGCTGAAGCAACTGGAAATGCTTCTGGCCACCTGGTTGGCTAGGATACTATTACCAAAAGATACTGAAGTCTTCCTGCTCAGGGTATTTCAGTAAAATCCACCTGACATCGTTGGAACGGGCATACAGCCTAAGGTCGCCCTCCTTACAAGCTTCCCTTGTAACCCGTTTATTGACCTTAGCACAAATTAAACAACCCTCAATGGCTCTTTTTGCTAAAACAAAAAGACCCAAGGCAGTGTACATTTTGAGGAAGGCTTCTGCTAATCCTCGAGAACCCCAATGACTCCCCTCATGGAGGTGTTTTAATATTTGCAGGGCCAAGGCCTTTGTTTGCTGTTTTTCCTTGATACAATTCACAGGCTCTTATTAAGACATCCAATTCTGCGGTCTGGGCTGACCATGTGGAGGGTCTCCCTCCTTCTTGCAGTTCTCTTCCTTTTACTGCAGCATATCTTGTAACCTGTTCTCCTTCTATTACCCTTGAGGATCTGTCACTAAACACATTTTCCCCATTTGGCCAAGGGGTATCCCTTAGTTCTTTCCTAGCCTTGAACACAGTCTATTACTTGAAACACAGTCATGAATCTCCTCCAGATCTCATCCCTCAGGATGAGCTGGTCTCAGGACCAGCTAAACAGGAAGCTGGATTAAGCCCTTCCCTGCTTCATCCATTTAGAAGCTCTTTCAGTTAACAAAGCTTTAACAATGAGAGCTCCCCCGTGCTGTCGGTTTTCAAGCCTCGATTAAGCGTAGCTGCACAATTTTGTAAACAATGGGGCCACCCCCTTGCCACCGGATCCAACATTTTAGAAAAATAGGCAACAACCTAATCCCCATCAATTGTTGCTCCACTATTTTCCCTGCTTCTTCTTGTTCCCGCTCAAAGGCAAAATATTGTTTACTATCCTCTGTAAGTGGGCATCCCCAAAAAGCCATCAGGTCCCTCCCCAATAGATTACAATCATAGTTAGGGACAAACAAAATTTCATGCATCTCAAACTTATTTCCTATATCTATTAATAGCAGCTGGATGAAATGTACCCGTTCATCCTTTCCACTTACTCCTTGGATAATTATGGATTATCTTGGCAACTGTGCCCCCTTTGGCACAAAGTTGAAAGTAGATCGAGAAGCTTGGGTATCCACTAAAAAGTGTACCTCCTCCTGATTTGGACCCACCCAACAGGTTATCAAGGGCTCCAAGGTGGTGGTTCCCTGCAATAGTGGGAGCCCCTGATGCCCCTGACAATCCATTTCCATGAACTGATGGACTTCCTCTTCATTAGGATCCACCTGCCTCCACGGACACTCTTCCAATGTCCTTCTTTCTTACAAATAGCACACTGATTTCTTCCCAACCGAGGCCAGGGTTGGCCCATCCTCACCGAGGAAGACATGTTTCTGCTAAATCCTGACGGTTGCCTCCTCCCCTTTGATCCTGGGAGTTGCCGCATTTTCCCCTTTGGAGGCTGTAAAAGCTGTGCCATTACTCTTGCCTTCATCTTTGCCCTTTCTTCATCCCTTCTTATATACACGTGCTGTGCCTTTCTAACCAACTCATCCAAAGGCCTGTTCTGCCAATCCTCACATCCCACGTCTCCTTGTGTGTTCCCTTTCTCTCCCCATTTTCTGACTCTCCCTTATTTCTTCTCCAACTACACAAATTCCTGTTGGTGGTGCTCTTAACCATATTTCCCCACATTCTTTTTCAGTAAGTCCTTTCTCATTGTCATTCAAGTATAAGCATAAACACTGACAAAGACTAGCATCATCTGACCCAAGAGGAGGCCATCAAAAACTTTTTTGCAAATTACATTCAGGCCAGATAAAATAACAAAACTTTACCATTGTTTCCTTAGTTATTTCTGGGTGAATGTGTAGATCTCCCCAAGATCTTAACATTCTCCCCAAGGGACTTCCTGGGGGTATCATCCCGGTCGTTGAGACCCATTCTTGACTTTCCCTTACTGCCCTCCCTGGGCAATTTCAAACTCCTGCAATTTCAGGTAACTTCCCTGTTTGTGAAGACACTCTTATCCCTATCTTATCACAGGTTTCAGCAATATTTCAGCAGGTTTCCTTGGAAGGGGGTTCATTCCTGACTGTTTGTGACTGTTAGCAGCTAGAGTACATTCTTTTTGTAATCCCAAAAAGATGTTAGCTCCAAGGCTGAACCTGCTTTTATATATTTTATACATTTTTATATAAAGGAATATTTAATATCTTGCAATATTATATTGTAGAGAGAATTTTCCATTAAAAGGATGTGCCATGATACAATTCAGCACTTGAAAGTTTGGAAATTCCAGAACTAACAGTTATCTGTGATACCTTAGTTTGCCTTCCCATTGCACAAGTTTTACGACAGTACCTAATAATATGGTCCTATAGTATTTGGCTCCTCCTGGTGTCACAGAAATCGGGAATAAACTCCTTAACAATAGTGTAGTCTTAAGCAGCAGAAGCAGGCATTCTTTCTACTCAGCACAGGGGACATGGGAGATCTCTCTACCCAACAGGTCCACTGAATGCGAGATTCATAGCAACTTATGTCTCTACAGAATATGCATAGTCATTACATTTCCCAGAACGCATTATAATATTCACATCACCCTGGCACATGCGCATTAAGTGTGTTAGGGGCTCCATGGAGGGTCTTGGGTGGTCCTTAGTGGTGTTCAGTGGTCGCACAGGAGTGAGCTCTCAGTGAACCCTTGGTTATTTCCATATGAAGCCTTGATTTGGAGTGTCCTTCTGTTTCTCACACTCTTTGACCACTATGGCTGATAACTCCTTGTGTGGATTGGGGAAGATAAATGCAGAAGTTTTTTGCAACTCCTCCATTTATTTTGCAAGCTTGTAAACTATTTTTTTCTGATGGTATTCCTCACTGTTTGTTCTTGCTTGTATTTGCGAAAGGTGCTCTTAATCCTTTTAGTTACACATTTACATATCCACTAGACTCTCAGTTCCCGATTATAACAAAAGGGGACACTTCTTTGCACCCTAAATGCTAGACAATCTTTCCTCGTTTGAAGCATGACATTGTCTCTACTGCTATTGTGCAGTGAGATACTCTGAAGAGGAGAAAAGAGGATGGGACAGTGTGAGTGAAAACTTAAAAAAAAAAAAAAAAATTTGTGCATGAAATTCAAAATAGTATTGTGGATGAAATTTATTTCATCAAAATCTTTGGCTCCCAGTGAGAAGATTTTTCCTTTGTCCTATCCCCTCACTTTTATTAAAACAAATGTCAGTCAAGGGGAGAGAGATACTTCATGTATTCTGGCTTGCTGAACAAGCATATTTATTTAGAGTCAGTAGGAGCAGCCTTCTTTCTTAGCCACCTCAGATACTCCAAGGAAAGCTCCATCTATGGACTAATGCCACATTCACTTCTGTGGAGCCTGACCTGATTTGGCATTTTGGAATTAAATGTTTATTTTCCCTTCATCCCACCATATAACTAGTCAATTCTCTTAAAACATGGGAATTTCAAAGGAGGACTTAGGTCACTAACTAATGCTTAGGGGTAAGTAGGTAACTTTTCTTAGCCACTTTTGTGTCTTCCAGCTTTCTTTTCCAGCATGTCTGAATAATTGAGAGACTTCAAAAGACACTGGAAAATGAGATATATATATAATTTGGGAGGGGGATGGGGGTGAAATGGGGGGACTAAGAAGAAGTTTTTTGCAGGAAAATCAGAAAGAAGCAGAGCAAAAGAGAGAGGCTTGCAATCAAAGAGTTTGGACGTGAAACAAAAATTTCTATTGGAATCAGTTGTGAATCAACCGTTCTTGACTTGCTGTGGTTTGAAACTTCACACAGTGTTCAAATGTTTCATTTTATTCTATTTAAAACAGGGCAGGAGAGAGAAGGGAGGAAAAGGAAATTGCGTTTGGATCCACCTTGGCAAATGCAAAACAGTGTCAAGGTGTAAATCCTGATCTCAAAATCGGTGATCGAGTCCTTCCAAGGTTGCTTGCACAATCATTTGATTTGACAGCAGACACAGTGTTCTCTTTTGTACCTTATTTTAAACTCCACATTGTTTCAGAGGTATTTTAAACTGGTTTGTCCTCATTTTACTTCAAAATTACTTGTACAGAATCAGCATAAATATTTGCATTATTTATAAAAAAATCCAGGCAAAGACATGTCATCAAAAGTCAGGGATATTTACCAGCAATTAGTTCTTGTCAATAACCAGAGGAGGACTTGGAGACCATCTCTGGTCACAGCTGCCATTTGCATACTCTTGAATCAGTGAATATGAAGAAATATTTTGCATTTTCCAGGAGGGAAGGTGAAAAGCAGAAGAAGGTGCCTAATTTCCTGTGGGAACTGTTTATTTATGGTATTTTTGCAAACCTGGCCTCCCTATCCATACTTTAGGAGACCAGGTAACCTCAGCAGTTGACAAAGCAGCCGCAGTACACAGTAAAGATTTAAAACCCAACAAGACGGTTCCTTCAGAAAACTTCAGAGTCATAAAACCTTGTCTCTTCTTCCTGGAGTGGGAGTAACAGCAGTGATTCTTGCTCATAAAAAATAAAAATAAATAAATAAAATATAAAATAAAATATAAAATATTTATAAAATAAAATATAAAATAAGCAATTCTTTCAGCTACAGTCTTTCTCCTGGCAGAGATTAGCTAAATTTTTCAGATTAAGAGCATCTAATGGAATAATGGTATAATACTGTCTGTTTGCTAGAGTTTCTGAACAGGGAACAGAGAGCTGAAGCACTCAAGTTAAAGCTGATGGTCTTTAATGCTTTACCAGTTCTTTCTGAATTGACCAAGGGCTGCTATGGAACTTTTGTTTACAGTTTTATGTGCAGTATAATGAGAGAAACAGAGAAAACATTGGCATAGTAAAAGGAAAATAAGCCTCTTAATCTAAGCTAGTATCCTTTTATGGGACAGTGGAATAGTGTGTTAATAGAGGCTGGAATTTTAGAGATACTCAGGTTCCTAAAAATTCACATCAAAACCTAATGAGGTTTTTCAGAAATGCAGTTTTTCAATGGGATTTTGGCTCACAGTGTCCTCTGAAATTCCCATTATGAGCCAATCTGCATCCTTAAGCACCCAGCTACTTTAAATATCTAGCTCTTGGTGTGTAAACACAGCATAGCTACTTTCTCTCTCCTTCAAGGCACCTGCTAAGAAGAATGCATCCAGAAGCTATGTCTAATCTACATGGCCTTCTCAACCCAGCAGGTTTTCTAGAGCTCTGATAAATTTTGGGGGAGCAAGATTTTAAAAGGGAATTACGTAAATATCTAATCTTTTGAACCCATGATGGTGCATTTTGCTTTGGCATTAGGTCAACACTGGTTTTGAGAATATGGCCTGAGAACACCTTCAAGTGGCAAGAAGGCATTCATATGCACCTGTGTGCCAGCTGTGACCTTCTGGGTGAAAACCTGGATTCTGATGAAGAAACAACAGATGCCTACCTGTAAGATCAGAAAGAGCTTTTGCCCCTGAAGAAAGAGATTGACTCAGTTACAACCTCAAGTCTAAAACCTCCAAATTTCCATGCAAGCATATATACATATGATATATGTATATAGTTGAACATTTTGCTTCAGATACAGATTAGTTTTGTATAAATAACTGAAGGTAGGCCATAGGTAGTACTAGCGTCTGGGGATGGCACCTAACTTCTGCTGCTTCATATAATTCTGATGTGTTTAAATATTTATGTACTCATACATACCTTCTCAGATTTATGTGACAGATATATTATCACAGAAAATTAATTCAGTGTGGTTATGACATTGATGATGACAGCTGCCAGGAAATTAAAATAAATTCTTTGGGAAAATCAAGCAGCTCCTAATTTCCAGTGTTTTTCATATTATAACAGTAGTTACAAGCACGAAAACAGCCAACTGAAATAGAAATGCAGTGTAGTACAGAGGGCTATACCTACTTTAATCCAAGATTAGTGAAATTACGTTATAGGCCAGTGTCAGGTAAGAACCACTAATGGAAGGTTCAGTGTCAGCTGGAAATTAGATACAAGCAAACAGAAAAAAAGGAATACTTGTCTAGATTTTACGTCTTCACCATGGCATAAGGATTTCATTTTTGTATTTGATGGGTCATAAGCTATTGTGGTTCTGATTGATTGAAACCACTCTACAAGCACTTGTGTGACCATTACCAACCGTACACCTCTCTAAAGCAGCGTCTCTTCATGTTTTCACAGAAAAACTGTCTCTTCTTGTTCAAGTTCTTAGTTGGCAAGGGTTTTGGGTGCCCAGAGATACCATTGCCTTAGCCCATTGCGTAGCTGAGCACTTCTGAAAGCCAGATACAAAATGCAATGATTAAGGTGAGATTGCATACTGATTTTATATTAGTGTTTCTCTGTTGAAGTCAATGGAGTTACTAAATTTCATCATCATATTCCTAGAATGTGCTCAGTGCAGACATCAGGTGAGGATGTCAATATACAACTAATACAGGGAGAACAGATCCAAAACCCCAGTACGTCAGACTACACCATAAAAGCAAAATGTTAAGTGTGAATCTTTAGCGAAGGCAATGCATTTTAATTTTGCACACTGCACTGATTTAGCCAGGGCATGTGTAAGTCATTAAGGGAATTATTCCATTCAGTAAGTGGTGCCAGTTTAAAATTTATGGCATGCACAGCACGCTGCCTACAAGTCTACTTGCAGAAAATGGTGAGATACATTTGTGGAGTATATTGCTAGCTACCTGAAAATGCCAGTGAGTCAGCTGACATTCCTGATATGTTCATCCTGTCCATGAAAGGATCATGTCAAGAAGAGACAGTGTAACATTCCTTGTCTGGAGGTCTTCAACATCTTCTGAGGTCTGTCGTTGATGACGAAGGCAGAATGGAGCAGAAAGAGGACAAGAAGGTGGTTCTCATGCACTCTGCCAAACTATGGACATAGCCATCTTTGCTAAGAAGTCCACTTTTTCCTTCAGAGGATCATTTTTTCAATTACTGCTGAGAAAATTTTTAGAAGGGTTTTTGGTTGGTTTTTTTTTTTTTAATTTCTTCTTACTCCTCTGGCCTTAAAAAAATACATTCCAAGTCTCATCCAAATTCAAGTAGATATACAATGGCCTTATTATTTACCAAAACAAAAATCTAAAATAACTTCATCTCCTGCTGCTTTGAAGAAAGTGCAGGGACAAAGTCAGTCAGCCGTTATCTCCAGGCATGTCTGGGTCTTACCCATTAATAGCATTTTTGCTTCATTTTATATCTGATAATCTAAACTCTCCCTAATGCCCCGATAATATTTTTCACTTAGTAACACTGAACACTTGTATCCCAGTCCAAAACCTACAGTATGCTATATGGACCCTTAACAGGATCTCTTCTACTGCCCTTCTCTAGAATAGATCTTGACTCAAATCACTTGTTCTACTCCCATTGTTTTCTTTCCCACCTCCCTTTGCCATTTCTTTATTCATTGCTGTCCTTCAGCTGCTTATATTTTCTCTAGCTGTATTTTAAGAACAGACAGAGATTAAATGACTCTTTACTGACAATCTTCTCCATATCCATTTCAAGCTTTTCTTGCTCCTCTCAACCTTGGTATCAAGAGGCTGGAATCTGAGGTGAAAACAGTCTGGTGAGAAGGCACATCTAAGATGATCTCTATATGGAGAAGAAAGGAATATTCTTGTAAACTAATGCTTCTCATTAGCTTATGAGATGTACTCTAGATCTAGTCAAAAAGTTCTTTCCTATATATTTCCTTGACCAATTGGACCAGGACCTTATAATATTCACATGTTCCATGAACATCTACAAGTAAAACATTTAGATGGAAATGATTTTTAGCATCTTAGGAATATTAAGTGCCTTTATTGCTCTTTATAGCATTAGTACTCATAAGCCATTTGGGAATTGTTCTGGTTCTGGCAGGGATAGGGTTAATTTTCCCCAGGATCCTGGCCAGGGGAGGGAGCCTGAAGTCGAGGTTTGGAGTGGGCTGGAGCTTCCCAGGTCTGGTGAGCACTGTACATTCCTCTGTCAGTGTTATTGTTGTTTTCCTGTTCCCTTTGCTGTTCTGTTAAACTGCCTTTGTCTCCACCCACAACTTCTGCTGCCTTTTTTCTTTGGAATCTACCCCCCAGCTGTGGGGGGTTCAGAGAGTGGCCACCTGGTTC
The DNA here is from genome assembly GCF_964106895.1 of Numenius arquata. Classification (NCBI taxonomy): domain Eukaryota; kingdom Metazoa; phylum Chordata; class Aves; order Charadriiformes; family Scolopacidae; genus Numenius; species Numenius arquata. The sequence continues at coordinate 23,930,198 of NC_133580.1, read as the reverse complement.
TTTGTTGCTGGCTGAGGCTAAACCACTAAAGGAATGTAGGCTTCCACTGTGTAAGGTGGGACGATGGTTCATCCCTTGGGGAAGTTATACTAGGTCAAAGATGCCATCCAGAATGCGTCCTTTTTGTAAAAAGAAATTGTTGCAATCTGCAGACATCCTTGTTTTCCATAGAACAGCATTTGTCACTTAACTGGTTGGCAGAAATGAGATAAGTCCGCTTGTAGAAAACTTTTTTCTTCCTAAAAATGACACAGAAAATCTGAATCTAAGGGATAAAGGCTGTGAGTGTAAAGGCTGGCTAATATTGTGGTGCTCGGCATTGTCCCTGCACTGCCAGTTTGTGTCAGAGCAGAACGCACACAAAGCAAGGATCCTGTCTCCACTGAAGCTGCCCTGCTTGTCAAGATAAGCAGCTGAAATTTCCACCTAAGCTGTATGAACCCAGCAGAATCCATCTGCTGAACCATCTGTGGGATGACTCACTGAAATGACACCCCATCTGTTGTTTCACTGCCACAAAGTTTGCCAGCCTCGCCCTCATTCCATTATCTGAATATTTTTTTCCCTGTGGGCTCTTCTCTCCCTCCTGCTCTGTTTTGTCTTTTTAACACATTGCCTTTCCAATCTCCAAAATATAAAAAAGAAGTTTATATTCTGCCGTCCAGTTAGTCAGGAACAGCTTTGCCCAGAGCAGAATATAGGTCTGCTATGTGTATGTCATCAGTGCTATCTTTAGCTGCTCTATAACAACACAGCTCATTGCAGGCAAGAGATTTAGGCTGTTTTACGCTAGCTAAGTACCTCCCCCACATCTAGGCTGTCCCGTGAAACTACTAGAAGTTTAGACTGTGGCTTGACTTTTCCTCACTCTTGAGGAACGTATTTTTCATGTATTATTTACCTCTCAACTTGAAAACTCAACCTTGCCTTTAGTGTCACACCCCAAAATGACAGAGAGAAATGCTCAATCTCTTTCCTCCCATTTATCCTTTTATACCTGAGGAAGGCTTAGCTGAGGATTTTTCAGCAGAGGACTAGCTTTGGCTTGGCATCAGCCATGGCATAATACTGCAACAGTGAGGATGAGCAGGAAAGGTGGCAGTATGCAGAAAAGCAGGCTGAATTCTGTGCAGCAGAAAGAAGGAACATGCACTCTTTTTTACAGCCCTCACAGCCCATCTGAGCAGATTTTCACTATTTGCTCTCAGCTTAGATGTTTAACAAAGAACTAGAGTAGAATTTGGTCATGTGTGGAAGCATAGAGAAAAGAGGAGAAGGAAATCACCATTATGTGCCATAGATTTGGAAAGGGGACTGGTGTGCTAGTAGGCATAGCAAACACAAAATGTAAGAGCTTGGACATTGTCAGCAGCAACAAATTGGAGGCTCCTGTGGTGCCATCATTGACATTGAATCAGCCTGGGTTGGGAAGGCGGTGTTGGACACACTGGGTACTACTCATGGAAAACAGTTTGCAGCAGGCCCACATTTCCTCCTCTTTCTGCAGTACCTGCTCCAGCTGCAGTGTAGACTATGACAGCCCTGTGCTTCTCCATCTACATAGGGAACCTTACAGAGCCATTCAGATTGGGAGGTGGAGAAGTTCAAGACAAGGGGGATCAAAAGCAGAAGCGTAACAGCTGATCTAAACATCTCTCCTTAGTGATTGTAGGCTATAAATAAAAGAAAAAGAAAAGAAGAAAGGGAAGGGAAGGGAAGGGAAGGGAAGGGAAGGGAAGGGAAGGGAAGGGAAGGGAAGGGAAGGGAAGGGAAGGGAAGGGAAGGGAAGGGAAGGGAAGGGAAGGGAAGGGAAGGGAAGGGAAGGGAAGGGAAGGGAAGGGAAGGGAAGGGGAAGGGGAGGGGAGGGGAGGGGAGGGGAGGGGAGGGGAGGGGAGGGGAGGGGAGGGGAGGGGAGTATCATCTAGTCCAACTGCCTGACCAATTCAGGGCTGACCAAAAGTTACAGCATGTTATTACAGGCATTGTCCAAACGCTTCTTAAACACTGACATGCTTGGGGCATTGACCATCTCTCTAGGAAGCCTATTGCGGTGTTTGACCACCCTCTCGGTAAAGAAATGCTTCCTAATGTCCAGTCTGAACCTCCCCTGGTGCAGCTTTGAACCATTCCCACGCGTGCTATCACTGGGTACCAGGGAGAAGAGCTCAGCACCTCCCTCTCCACATCCCCTCCTCAGGAAGCTGTAGAGAGCAATGAGATCACCCCTCAGCCTCCTTTCCTCCAAACTAGACAAGCCCAGAGTCCTTGGCTGCTCCTCGTATTACATGCCTTCCAGCCCCATCACAAGCTTTGTTGCCCTCCTCTGGACACATTTGAGTACTTTAACATCCTTCTTAAATTGTGGGGCCCAAAACGGCAAACAGTATGCAAGGTGAGGACACACCAACGCTGAATACAGTGGATTAATCACCGTTTTTGATGCGGTGGTTATACTGTGTGTGAGGAACCCCGGGATGAAGTTTGCCCTCTTGGCTGCCAGGGCGCACTGCTGACTCATACTGAGCCTGCTGTCGACCAGCGCCCCGGATCCCTTGCTGCAGGGCTGCTCTCCAGCCACTCCTCTCCCAATTTATACATGTGCCTGGCATTACTCTGCCCTAGGTGCAAAATCCAGCATTTGGAGTTGCTAACTTTCATCCCATTAATCACTGCCCAATGCTCCAATCTATCTAGACCCCTCTGCAAGGCATCTTGTCCCTCAAGAGAGTCAACACCACCTCCCAGTTCAGTATTGGGAGCATAATACCCGGTATAGTCTTCTCCATAATTTTTCCAGGAACGGAGATTAGACTAACAGGTCTGTAGTTCCCTTTTTGTAAACTGGAATAACAATAGCTAGCTTCCAGTCAGCAGGGGCCTCCCCAGACTCTCAAGACATCTCCAGGCAGATGATCAAGAGGGTCCTGCCACAACATCCGCTTGCTCCTTCAGTGCTCTGGGATGAATCCCATCAGGCCCCGTGGACTTGTGAATATTCAGCTGATACAGCTGGGCCCTTACAATTTCAGCATCCACAAAAGGAAAGTCACTGTTCCCACACTCGTGGTCCTCTGACTCAGGGGACCAAGCAGCCCAAGGTCTATCAGTGTTATTAAAGACTGGGACGAAAAAGTGCATTGAATGCCTCTGCTTTTCCTTCATCCCTATTTGTCAGGTGACCGTCTCCAACAAACATCAGTCCAATGTTTTCTTTATATCTCCTCTTGCTATTATGTACTTTAGAAAGCCCTTCTTGTTATCTGACACAACACTGGCCGGTTTCAGCTGTACTAGAGCTTTGGCTTTTCATGTCTTCTCCCTGCATATACGAACCACAGCTCTGTAATCTTCCTGCGAAGCCTGACCTCACTTCCAGAGATCATACAATATCTTTTCCCTCTTGAGCTCCACGAAGAGTTCCCTGTTCAGCCAAGCTGGTCTTCTGCCACACATACTTGACTTATGACAATGGGATTGCCTGCTCCTGTGCTTCTAAAAGATGGTTCTTATAGACTGACCAGCACTTGTGGACTCCAGAGCCCTCAAAAGGAGATTCCCAGGGTAGCAACTCTGCTGTCCTTTTTTCTCATTACACTGAAAATTTTAAACTCACCATTTCATGATCACTGGGGCTAAGACAGCCACCTACCATCATGTCTCCCTAAGTCCTTTTCTATTTGCAAATAGCAAGTCTAGGAGGGCATCTTTCCTAGTTGGCTAATTGAGTATTTATGACAAGAAGTTATCTCCTCCAAACTTCAAGAACTTCCAAGACCTGCTCGTCACAGCAGTATGATATTCCTAGTTATGTGTGGGAAGCTGAAAACTCACATAAGAACAAAGGCTACGAATCTCGAAATTTCTCCTAGTTGCCTATAGAATAACTCAGCAGCGCTTACATCCTGGCTGGGTGATCAGTAGTACACACCCACTACAACATCTCCTTTGCTTTCCATCCCCCTAATCCTCACCCAGAGGCTCTCAACCACATCATCACTAACTGTAAGGGCTGTACAATCAAACCTCTCCCTTGTCTGTAGTGCGACACCTCCACCTCACCTGACCCGCCTATCCCTCCTGAACAGCCTGCAGGCCTCCCTCCCAGCACTCCAACTGTGGGACTCATTCCACCAATTCTCACTAACACCAATGATATTGTAGCTCTGGGAGCTGCCCAATGCTTCCAGTTCATCCTATTTGTTTCTCATACCGTGTGCACTGGTGTATAAGCATTTCAGATACGCTCCTGAGCCCTCTGTGCTCCCAGGAGTAGTGTAAATATTCCCACTGGCATTGACACCCTCAGGTAATGCCCTGCCAATCCTTGCCTTACCTACTGCAATCCTGCTGATGTCCCCTTCCCCCTTGATTCGAGGTTAAAGCTCTCGATCAGTCCCACCAGCTTATGCCCAAAGGCCTCTTTTCCTGTGGGGAAAAAAGACCTGTCAGACTCCAGCATACCTTGTGCTTTGAAGACTCTGCCATCGTTTTAAAACCCAAAGTTTTGGCAGAGGCGCCAGCCCTGGAGTCAGGTATTGATATCCTGGGCTTGCCTGTTTCTTCCAAAGTCTGCCCGCGTTCATTACTGGGCGGCTTGAGGAAAGCTCCTGAATTTTTTAGCATTCTTCCCAGGGCTCTGAAATGTCTTTTATTGACCTCAGACTTTTTGTTGTGACATTATTAGTACCCATGTGAAAGAGACGAAACGGATCGTACTAGCTGTACTAGAGCTTTGGCTTTTCATGTCTTCTCCCTGCATATACGAACCACAGCTCTGTAATCTTCCTGCGAAGCCTGACCTCACTTCCAGAGATCATACAATATCTTTTCCCTCTATTTTGGGCCCCAAGGAGGCAGCAAATTTCCCTGAAAAGAGGGTCCAGTCTGCAAATGGCTGCTTCCATTCTGCACAGGAGGGAATCACCAGTGACCATAACTCGCCATTGTTTCTTCTCGGCACTGGTCTTAATGGAGTTTTTGTTGTGGGCTCAGTTGCTCAGGGAACACCCTCTATTCAGTCAAGCCTGTCCTTGTCCAAGTTTATCCCTCCTTTTTCCCCTGCCGCTGCTTGCTGGTGCTGCTCACACTGCTCAGGGGTCTGTTGCAGTCTTACTCTGGGAACTAGAACTACTCTGGTAACTCAGGTTTGGAATCTGGATGACCAAGTGATGGACAGAAACAGTATTCTCTTTAGCCCATTCTCTAAACCCCAGGTGTGAGCCTGCGCCAGTCCAGAAAGCATTACCACAAAGGACATTTTATCAGAGGCAGGACGAAGTAGGATTGCCAAGGAGGATTGCTTCCATAGGTTGGGACAGGTGGTTTGGACTAGACGGTTTGTAGATCACCATCTGGACAGAGTAGGATACAGCTTACACCATAATATGCTTGCTTCTGCCCCAAGGACTTGGTCTCCCAGACGCAGGATGGGAGGGAAAGCAGGGTTGCATGGAAAAGGGGTAGTTTCTTCTGATTCCTACCCCCATGCACTATCAAGGAAACTTCCACCATTGCCCACTACCTCCTGTGGCATTGCCTCTCCCTGATAGGTTGAAGCTTTTATGTTCCACTGAAACACAGATGAAATAACTTTAAACTACTTGCAAAGAAGCTACAAAATGGTAATACTTTAAAAGGCTCAGTGAATGCCATTTTATAAGGAGAATATTAAAAATTCATTTGGTCTCTGCAAATGAAATACAGATGGTGAGTCCCTTGACACCTCAGTTAACTCACAAAGCTGGCAAAGTGTTTACCTACATATTTTTAGAGAGATGGCTCTGCTTAGAAATGGGGAGCAGTATTGTGTCTTTGTATGATACAAGGATGTGACGTTCATCAGCAAAGAAACATAATGGGACAGCGAGGTAGGATGGAAATATGAGAGAAATTTCCAGGCCAAAAAAACGGGGATGTGAATATAACCAGAGGCTTCCAGATGCAAAATGTCTCATTGCCCCTTTTTGGACATGCTGAATGCAGAAAGCTTCCAGAAGGTACGTGGAAGATGATTGTAGAGGACAGAAAGACACAAGCTCCCAAGAGGAAGTTTGTGTTTTCTAGTCCTTCTATATACATTTTTAGTGACAGAAGGACTGTTGTGATCATCCATTCTCAACTGTCTCTGCTTAGGAAAGAGGAAGCAGGTAAAAGAGGTTATGTGAACGGAGCCAGCACTCCAGGGGTTATGTTCATTCATACTGCTTTTTAAGCACATGGAAGAGCACTTGTCTATATTCTATAAAATAAATTAAAAAAAAATAATTTGAAGTTAATACAAGAGGTGTTTGAGCCAATTTATTTGGGGCTGCTGCAAGAGAGATGGGGTGTGGAGTTGTTCCCTAGCCAAAAGGGCTGTTTCGTTGGTGGGCAGAGAAGGACTGCTGCCTGATGTGGAGGAGCAAAGAGGGGGGGTTTGTTGTTCATGTAACAAGAATAATTCAGGGAGAGTGGAGGGAGCAGCAAGCACTGTCCTATTGAAAGACAGGACACCAATCGAGATGTTAGAAGAAGCAGCTGTGGCACTTAACTCGCTTGGACACAAAGAGAGGTGGTAGGTCAACAATGATGTCATGCAAAATGGTGTGGTGCAATGACTGTAGGACAAGTGCTGAAACCACCAGCTGCAGAAGTAGGAGCAGCCTCAGACCTTGCCAAGATTTGGCTTGATGGCCACACGTCTACTGTACTACCGCCTGGGACTGGGGTTAGCATTTCTGCACGGCACTGGGCTGCATAGAAATGTTATTGTTCTCAGAGCTAGCTCAGGTATCTCTAACACACCGCTGTGTTGACAGGATGTGTATTTAACATGCATTTTGTTTTCTCATTGGGTAATTTATAGCTCAGGATGCAAAACTGTCTCAGCAAATGAATCCATGTGCTAACTGCTACAGCCCAGGGAGACCTTCTGGTAGCTGTTTGCTCTTGGCTACTAGGCTTGCTCTAGGCTATTCCTTTGACATATGTCTGCAATGTGTCAGACCTGTCCACATCTGTGTGGGTTTTGGTATTTCTGAAACAGAGGTTGGAGAGCCAATGCAGCTTGTACTGAAATAATCTTTCTCTCCTAATGATAAAAGAAAACCAAGAAACCAAACAAACAAACTTCCACCCAACAGTTTTAGATTAATTTATATTTTTTATTATCTGCTTTATCTTGTAGATGTCGAAGTCCAAATGTTAGAATTTTCTTTACAATGTGGTATTGCACCCAGCACAGGAACTGTGCATTTAGACTTTTTTCTGATAGGTGAAGATGAATATATGCCACATGAGAAGACTATAGTTGCTTAGGGACAGCTCCTTATATTCAGTAGGGCAAGCAAAGAGTTTTTCCAACCCAGTACTCTAAGAAAATCTAATTAGTCAAACGTGGAAAATTAGAGTCAAATCTGCCTGGGAGAAGCAAAAGGAATAAAATTTTGGGATTATTTAAGAAAAAGTATTTTGAACACTCAAAATGACCCATAGCTGTGAAAAAGAGTAACTGGTGGCTGAGAGTGCACGCGCATTTGAAGGCAGTGAATAAAAACTTGAAAGCAGTATATAAGAAAAGAAAAAAGCTACACAGATAAAGAAAAATTCCTTACTGAGTAAGACTGAAAGTGCTAAATCTCTTTGGCATGCTAAAGAAGATAGGAGGTGGCTTTACTACAATGTATAAGAACTTTTACATGGAGGAAACACCATGACTAATGGATTTTTAATCCAGTAATCAAAATCATAATGAGAATCAATGGCTGGAAGCTGTAATCAAATGAATCCAAATAAATAGTAAGGCTTGTTTTTTGTAAAGGAAAGTGATTAGCCTCTAGAAAAATTTGCTAAGGGGAAGGAGGTGCTCAGGAACTGGAGGTTTCAAAACAAGACTACAAGTTCTTCGGAGAATGTGTTTCAGGTGCAGTGTAATTCAGTGCAAGTTCTTGGGCTCACTGATGAGGCTCAAGAGGAGATGGGAGAAGTGAAGACGTTTGTAATACCTGGGGTCTGAACTACAGGGGTGCAACTACATTTGATCCTTATGAACCTGAGGTACGTAGGTGAATTGGCAGTAGCTTCCATATTCCATCTTTCTAGAAGTCACAAACTGAAGAACAGCAAAGGGAAGTGTTCCCATTTTAAAAAGTTGCTTGGCACAGACACACCTTCTCCTTATTACATCCCCCATAACTGTAGCACAGCATCCACGTGTGGATACTGTGCACCTGGAGAATCTGAAAGTTTAAGATGAGAGATGACATTCCTTGCCACGTAGGCAGTGGTAACACTGTGAAGGGCCTTTCTGAGCTGGTATGTCAGATTCTGGGTCATTTCATTTATGTGAGCTGCGAGGAGAGGAGAGGAGGGTATGAGATAATGGATGTGAAGTTTTTAAAACTTAGATGACTAGAAACATTGTCACACCTTTATTTTGTCTTTTTTGAATGACAGAAGCAATTTATTTTCTTCTGAAGCATGCCCATATATTAGATTTCACTGATGCCATGAGAAGTATTTGACTATAAGGAGAAAGGCTGGCAAAAGACTTGAGGGCTAAAGAATTGAGAACCAGCTCTGTGTAGGGACCACCACAGGTTTTAGACGTTTTTACGTTAACATTAGGATTACAGGGACTTCAATTAAGCCTTCTCTAAAATAAGTGTGTAGTCAGTTGTCCAAGACACTTTCTCTCAGGCCAAGAGAGAGAAAAATCTAAAGGAGAATTACCTTTTCTAAGACATTTACATCAGCATGGGAAGAATCATTCTCTGGAGGTGCCACTACAAAGGAAGCCTGCATGTCTGGCCCAGTCTAATTAACTAGTAAACTACTGCTATTAGTGGAGGTAGAAGCCATCCTGAGTGCCCAGTGCCTTTCTCCACCCTAAGTGTGTGTCCTAATTCTCAGCCCAGCACATCTTCTATTAAAAATATGTATGATTCATCCTACAGCCAGGCAGGAAAGTTTACTCAAATTGCAGTTGGATTTCAGGTATTTGACATTTTTGAGTGTGCTTAGCACTATCCTGTCCTTTCTGAGCACATGAGCATGTGCACGCTTATACACACACAAAGACCAGACCCTCTGCTCCCACCCAAGTAAAACTGGTGACTTCATAGCTCAGTGACTCACCTGGGATGGTGGATGTCCAGGCACCAGGCTATTTTTTCGGTTTCTGCCTGTGATAGAGATCAGATGAAAGTTTCATCAATATGACTGCATTCCTGAGGGAATATAATTGGTATGGAAAGCAAAAACATTTCAGGGAATTTCTGAGCAGCTCTGGTTTGAACTGATGATTTTCTGAAGGATGCTTAAACAACAGAAGTAAATAGCCTCATACAATATGCCAGATAATTTGTTTGACAACTGACGAAGGGGGAATGGTGAGGGGGAAGGTGGAAAAGAAACGATTCACTAGAGAGTATCTGCCTTCTGTAGAAGCAGTCAAATAACGATAGATCCTACTCAGAAATAATGTAGTCATAAAAAAAAGATTCATTGGATAATTTACTTGAAGCAAATAACATGACCTCTACTCCACAGCCACAGAAAACAAATTTACCTAATAGCATACGACAGGGCTTTCATAGGAAAATGTATTGCTATACAGTCAGCATGTACACTTTCAAAAGAACTGATATTGGGAAAAAGCACCCTTCAAGCACTTAATAAAAGAGAATTTTCTTTATGACTTCCATTTAAAATACATTACGAAAATCACTTGGTTCTACTTAGCTGCTGCCAGATTTTGAATAACTGACTTCCAAAGCCACCACAGTGCTGGAGCTAATTTAATATATTAAGAGGAAATATCTTCAAAGAAGCATGTGGCATCAGTCACACTGGTTTAGAAGTTTACCACCATGTGAAAACTACATCATCAGATTGTGGTATGAGACATGGAGACTGACACAGGCTCATCGACGCAGAAAGGGAAATCTTTTTCATTTTTACCAAATCTGCAGCAGAGAAAGGCCCTTACTTTCTGATTGCCAGTTGTGAGCAACACTTACCACACAGCTCCCCAAAAACTTAGTTCACCATTTCAATCCAACTCAGTTCTGACCTGAAGTAGAGATAGTCTTTCCAAATGGTCCATGATGTTTGCCAATGGAAATCTGCCCTTCTCTTTACTGAAGTGAGTTGAGTCATTATAAATGCTGGTTGGTTAGCTGGAGCCTCTCTAGAGGGGATCCTGCCAGCAAAATGCTCAATTTGTCTAAAGCTTCTGCAACAGAGCAAAAAAATACTGCCCATGAATTGTGTCTGAGGCTTCTGTAATATTTATGCACTATTTGCTACCATCCAAGTGTTCCTGGTGGCAACTGCAGCTGGTAAAAGAAAAATGTGCAAATTCTCGTGAACAGAGTAAATTTCTCCTAACTTTCCATCTAAACATTTCAAGACATGAAATTCCTTTATCACTGATGATGCCAATAAGAAAGCAAACAAACTGCCAGCAGAAATGTTTACAGGGAGACATCTCCTCTTACACTTTGGAAATAAACTAGAAGAGGAATTTTCTAAATTCTTAAGGCAAATGTTTTACAAACAGCAAAGAAAACTCATCTGGAGGATCTGCTGCCCTCCTTCCTGATGTCTTTGTGTACTGTCTCAGGAGAACAAAGGTGTCAGCTTGCACAAGTTACTACTCAAGAGTGTGAGCCAGCATGGGAGGGCTGTAGCCTTTAAGGGACATTTTAATTATTTATTCATAGCTGCACGTGTTGTTTTTCAGGTCTACATAAAGGACACTGGAAAATGTTGTCAGTTCCAAGGGTTTTCTGTCTATTGTGTTTGCTGTAATGCATCCTGGATTTCACTAAAACAAAGTTTTGGCCCCTTACCTGCTTCTCCATTCTCTCTAAATTCTCTTAGATTTATTAATCTAAGCTTATAAAAAAATGTGCCTTTTTATCAGGTTGTATTTGGTGGCAGGAGAATCTGTATATCTATAGATGGGTTCACCTAACCCAACCCAATTCACACTGGTGATATGGTATAGTCAGTGAAGAGTGGATACGTACCTCACACAGTGATATCTGATCTTCAGATATCTATCCAAAAAATGTAGGATAAAGTCACGCTTGTGAAGTAATGATTCTTTTTATCTGTAAACAGAAGTGAGATTTATACAAGACACGAACTGACAAGCAACTGGAGCTGGGTAATGCCCACCTCCTCTCAAGGTCTATTCCTTTCTGCTTTTTAGCTCGAACATGCTGCTTCAGTTGTTGGCCCTGTAAATGTGTTTCTGCATCAGTGGATACAATCCCTGATCTATCTGCAGAGCAGGCTCTCTAAGCAAAATAAAATGAAGTACAATCCATGCTTCACCTCACCCCATAAAATTAAAAATATTTTTATCTTCTGAAATATTTTGCTCACATTTCTCTAAAAAGTCTTCCTTGGGGACATAGAATCATAGAATCATAGAATGGTTAGAGTTGGAAGGGACCTTAAAGATCATCAAGTTCCAACCCCCCTGCCATGGGCAGGGACACCTCCACTAGAGCAGGTTGCTCAAAGCCCCATCCAGCCTGGCCTTGAACACTTCCAGGGATGGGGCATCCACAACTTCCCTGGGCAACTTGTTCCAGTGCCTCACCACCCTCACAGTAAAGAATTTCCTCCTAATATCTAATCTATATCTCCCCTCTTCCAATTTAAAACCATCACCCCTTGTCCTGTCACTACATTTCCTGACAAAGAGTCCCTCTCCAGCTCTCCTGTAGGCTCCCTTCAGATATTGGAAGGCTGCTATGAGGTCTCCCCGGAGCCTTCTTTTCTCCAGGCTGAACAACCCCAGCTCTCTCAGCCTGTCTTCCTAGGGGAGGTGCTCCATGCCTCTGATCATCTTCGTGGCCCTCCGCTGGACCTGTTCCAACAGGTCCATGTCCTTTCTGTGTTAAGGACTCCAAAGCTGGACACAGTATTCCAGGTGGGGTCTCATGAGCACAGAGTAGAGGGGTAGAACCACCTCCCGCGACCTGCTGGCCACACTTCTCTTGATGCAGCCCAGGATGCAGTTGGCTTTCTGGGCTGCCAGTGCGCACTGCCGGCTCATGTTGAGCTTCTCATCCACCAATACCCCCAAGTCCTCCTCAGGGCTGCTCTCCAGCCATTCTCCGCCCAACCTGTATTTGTGCCTGGGATTGCCACGTCCCAGGTGCAGGACCCTGCACTTGGCCTGGTTGAACTTCATGCAATTTGCACGAGCCCATCTCTCAAGCCTGTCCAGGTCCCTCTGGATGGCATCCCTTCCCTCCAGCGTGTCGACCATGCCACCGAGCTTGGTGTCGTCGGCAAACTTGCTGAGGGTGCACTCTATCCCACTGTCCATGTCTCTGACAAAGATGTTGACCAGCACTGGTCCCAGTACCAACCCCTGAGGAACTCCACTCGTCACTGGCTGCCAATTGGACATTGAACCATTGACCACAACCCTGTGAGTGTGGCCATACAGCCAGTTCCTGATCCACCGAGTGGTCCATCCATTGAACCCATGGCTTTCCAATTTTGAGACCAGGATGTCGTGTGGGACAGTGTCAAATGCTTTGCAGAAGCCCAGGTAGATGGCGTCTGTTGCTCTGCCCTTGTCAACCAAGTCTGTGGCAGTATTGTAAAAGGCCACCAAATTTGTCAGGCACGATTTGCCCTTGGTGAAGCCATGCTGGCTGTCTCCAATCACCTCTTTATTTTCCATGTGCCTTAGCAGAGATTCCAGGAGGATCTGCTCCATGATCTTGCCAGGCACAGAGGTGAGGCTGACTGGCCTAGAGTCCCCTGGGTCTTCCTTTTTTCCTTTTTTGAATATTGGGGTTATGTTCCCCTTTTCCAGTCAGCGGGAACTTTGCCAGATTGCCACGATTTCTCAAATATGATGGAAAGCAGCTTAGCAACTTCGTCCGCCAGCTCCCTCAGGACCCGTGGGTGGATTTCATCAGGTCCCATGGACTTATGCACCTTCAGGTTCCTTAATAGGTCTCGTACCTGATCTTCTCCTACTGTGGGCAGTTCTTCATTCTCAGAGCCCCTGTTTTTGCCTTCCGTGACTTGGGCAGTGTGGTTAGAGCCCTTGCCGGTGAAGACTGAGGCAAAAAAGTTGTTCAGTAGCTCAGCCTTGTCCATATCGTGGGAGGCCAGGTCTCCCGTTTCCTTCCGGAGAGGGCCCACAACTTCCCTAGTCTTGCCTTTATCCCTGACATATCTGTAGAAGTTTTCCTTATTGTTTTTGATGTCCCTGGCTAGATTTAGTTCTGCCTGGGCTTTCACTTGCCTGATCTGGTTCCTGGCCACGCGGTCAGTTTCTTTATATTCTGCCCATTCTACCCGTCCCTGCTTCCACCCTCTATAGGCCTCCCTTTTGGTCTTGAGCTTGTCCAGCAGCTCCTTGTTCATCCACACAGGCCTGCTGGCTATTTTGCCTGACTTCTTCTTTTTCGGGATGCACCTCTCCTGAGCTTGGAGGAGGCCATCCTTGAATGCAAACCAGCTTTCTTGGGCCCCTCTCCCCTCCAGTTCTTTCTCCACACTACCCTGCCAACCAGATCTCTCAGGAGACCAAAGTCTGCTCTTCTGAAGTTCAGGGTAGCGAGCTTGCTGCACACCCTCCTCGCTTTCCTATGAATCTTGAATTCTACCATTTCGTGGTCGCTGCAGCCGAGGCTTCCCTTGAACTTGACATCCCCCACCAGTCCCTCCTTGTTAGTAAGGACAAGGTCCAGCATGGCTCCTCTCCTCATTGGCTCCTTGATCATTTGAAGAAGAAAATTATCATTAATGCATTCCAAGAACTTCCTGGATTTCACGTGCCCTGCTGTGTTGTCCTTCCAACAGATATTGGGGTGGTTGAAGTCCCCCATGAGGACCAGGGTGTGCGAGCGCGATGCTGCTTCTATCTGCCTATAGAGGGCCCCATCCTCCCTGTCACTCTGATCTGGTGGTCTGTAGCAGACCCCTACTGTAACATCATCTGCCCCTGTGCTCCCTTTAATCCTGACCCATAAGCTCTCTGTCAGGTCTCCATCCATCCCCAGGTGGAGCTCCACACGCTCCAGCTGGTCGTTGACATAGAGGGCAACACCCCCACCCCATCTGCCCAGCCTGTCCTTCCTGAAGAGTCTGTAACCCTCCATTCCAACACTCCAGTCATAAGAGCCATCCCACCACGTCTCAGTAATGCCAATAAGATCGTAGCCCTGGAGGCGTGCGTACGTCTCTAACTCCTCTTGCTTGTTCCCCATGCTGCGTGCATTTGTGTAAAGGCACTTCAGCTGGGCGCCCAATGGGGCTGACTTACTGGCTGGAATGGCTCCATTTCCTTCGTGTCACTCTTCAGGTGGCCTTCCTTTGTGGTGTTTTATCTGTGTTTCCCGGATTCCTTTTGCCTCAGGAGCCTCAAGGACAGGCCTGATGTTATCACCCCCCTCCCCCTTCACATCTAGTTTAAAGACCTGTCAATCAACCCCGCAATCTCTTGGGCCAGGATATTCTTCCCCCTTTGGGAGAGGCATCTTCCATTTCCTGTCAACGAGCCCGGTGCCGTATAGGCCAACCCACTATCAAAGTACCCAAAGTTATGGTGGCGACACCAGCCACGGAGCCATGTATTGATTGATTTGATCCATCTGCTCCTCCCAGCATCATTGCCTGCCACTGGAGGGAGTGACGAAAAAATCACCTGCACCCGGAATCCTTTACTAAGCCTCCCAACTCCCTGAAATCTCTCTTTATAGCTCTTGAGCTTCGAGTTGCTGTCTCCTCTGCACCTACATGGAATATCAGTAGTGGATAATAATCTGAGGACCGTACTAAACCAGGAAGTTTCCTGGTGACGTCCTTCACCTGGGCTCCAGGAAGAGAGCAGACTTCCCTCTGAGGAGGGTCCACCCGGCATATTGGGCCCTCTGCCCCCCTCAGGAAGGAGTTCCCAACAACTATGACCCTTCGTTTTTCCTTAGAGGGAGTGGTGGTGATGCGGGGTATATGCTTTTTTGGCTTAGGAGGCATCTGTGTTGTAGGGTGCTCCTTACCTACCTCCTCACTCGATGGGCCATTCTCAAGCAGAAACTCGTATCTGTTCCTCAGAGGTACTTCACAGGACAAGGTAGGTAAGGTGGGAGATTGCGCGGTGCCACAACCACGAACCTGCTTCCACTTGTTCTTTTCATTTACACTTTCGCCTTCAGCCTGTCCAAGGGTGCCTGCAGGGGCTCCTGGACCCTTGCTGCCTTTCTCCCTGTTACCCCTCAACCTTTCAACTTCTTCTTTCAGTTCTGCCACCATGCTAAGCAGATCATTGATCTGTTCACATCTTATACAGCAGGTCTCACAGCTATCACCTGGTGCCAGTAAAAGGTCCTGGCACGCCCTGCATCCTGGGACCTGGATGGCCACGTTTCTGTGGGAGCTCCCTCTGGGTTCCCACATCCATTCTGTTTCGGGTCGAGTGTATGACCTTCCTCTGGGTGGAGACCATGGCTAAACTCCTACTGAGGGGGGCGATGATCACCGGGAGGACTCACCTGTCTGGCCCACGGAGCTCCAGGTTCCTCCATGCGTGCCCTTTGCCACGCCACGGCGCACCACGCCACGCCACGCCACGCCCCTCGCGTGCTTTCCCGCTGCGCAGCGACCGCTCACGAGAGGTCTCTTTTAGCTGGGGGGAGGAGGGGGGGAGTGGTTCCGCCCATGCCGCCTCCACAGCCTGCCCACGGGCTCCAGCAGGGACCGGTCGCTGTTACCGGCTTCAAAAGCCCTCAAAAAGAGCTCCATGCCGGTCCTTTTAGGGTGTTTTTTTACCACGTTTTTACCTCCATTGCAGCTGATCTCCTCGGCAAAACATGACATGGCTCCTCGGAAAGACATGAGTCTTTCCTTCACACTTTGCAGATTTGTTTATTTATAAAATTATCCTTTTCCTGAATTCTTTGAGCTTTTCTACAAAATGTTTGTGTACATTTCAAATAGGTTTTATTGCTGTTGTTCTAATTTTGAAACCCTCATCAACTGGCCCAAACGGGCTGCTAATTCGGTGGTGAGCAGCTTCATCCCAGTGAAGGTGAGGCACTGTTAATTTATTGTTAAAAGCCTGAGATGTTTTTGTCTTATGAAAATAAAAACATCCTCTAGGTTTCATGCCTTCAAGGCTGTTTTTTAAGCTAAAATCTTTTTCCCATCAGAGAGTTGCACCGCTTCAGTAGTTAACTGGGCCATAATGTCAAAACCTTTAAAGAAACAGGAGTGATGTATGCAAAAGATTTTTCAGTAATTCTACCTCAGATACTATATTTTGGGGAGACTTTTGGTGAAAATGAGGTCTTACTACCCACAAATATTTATGCAGTGTCAATACAGCTATAAAGGCAGAAGTGTCAAGTAAATGTTTAAATGGAAGGGTTTATAGGCAAAAGTATTTACTCACTGGAAAATGAATCCTGAGACTTTGTAAAAATAAATGACATGGTAGAAATGCAAATAGCACAGAAACTCTGTTAAGTATTAGAATTTGTCCCCAGTTCACAAATCATAGAATCATAGAATGGTTCGGGTTGGAAGATCATCATCGGGTTAAAGATCATCAAGTTCCAACCCCCCTGCCCTGGGCAGGGACACCTCCCACCAGACCAGGTTGCTCAAAGCCCCATCCAGCCTGGCCTTGAACACTTCCAGGGATGGGGCACCCACAACTTCTCTGGGCAATCTCTTTGCCCACTGAGCACGCTGTTCTGTTTGCTGCCCTTTCCTGCAGCAGCTATGATGCGGCACTCATCACAGAGTGAGAGCAGGGCTGATGACAGAATTATCTGGTGATTAGCTGCTGGCCATTCTGGTTAGACCAAATGTCTCGTCAGTAAGCTTTAGTGCAGGAGACCTGGAGCCAGTGTTTTCAAAGATGAGAGTTTAAAGTGAAGTTTCACAGTGTGTATTTAACCTGAATTGTAAGAGCTGTTGCGTGCTCAGTCCTTCACAGTTGGAGCACTTATTTTTATTTATTTATTTGTTTTAGGAAAATGTGTGGGAGTTCTTCAGTTACAGGCACTAGAAGCCCTTCCATTTTATCCTTGGGAGCATGAATGTACCTTTTCTCTTCAATAATCTTGTGGCACAAATATACATGGAACAGAGAGCATGTTAAAGCTGCCCAGTATTATTTCCAATTTGGAATGTTTGCAGTTAGGAACAAAACAATCCACGTGGATCCAGATGTAATATTTCTCACAATCCTATAGAATGTTATTCTCAAATTTAACAGCAAAAAACCAAACCAAATGGAGCTGTAGGATGCTAATAGAGATCCATCATTGTTATTGCACAGAGTAAGAGCCTCAAAGACTGCAAGAGAGGCTGAAATATTTTCTGTGAAGTTGTTTGGGTTTTTCTTTCCCAATGCCGGTATATAATTCTGCTATAGGGATAGAATTAGACATAAATCCTGCAGGAAGGTGAGAAAAAATATTACTCTGAGATATTTATTTGCTACCAGATCAAAGTGGATTTTTTTCTCTCACTAAGTAGAAAGAAATATTTACCTCAGAGCTCATTGGTGTTAACACAAGCTAACACACCAGGTCTCTGAGTCCCTTTAGTAGCTATGACTGGCCATGGACTGCTTCAGCTTCAGCTGAAACACCCAGACTAGCTTCTTTTGGCTCTGTGTCAGCAGCATGTGAAGGGGTATTGGCGACTAGTTGGGAGCTGTAGGCTAGGAGTAAGTCTTACCTTATTAGCTCTACTCATCTCTACCATGACTGCAGCCCTTCCTGCATGAGTGTATTTTACAAACTTGGCAGGAAAACAAAGTAACAAACAGACTGAAAAAATTTCTGTACCTCTGTGATTTTCGGAATTTATTAGCCACTTTATCCTTCAGAAGAGGAGGCTCTGCTCCTTAGTAAGTCTGTTTCTATGACAAATGCCTACTTTATAGCTTAATCCCTCTTCTCTGTAAGGTTGTTTGGGAGAAAAAAAAAAAGGCAAAAGCAAATAAGAAGGGACAAAAAAGCATTTTTAAATGGGGAGGAAAGGAGTGCAATTTTCCTTCCTTTCTGAATCAAAATGTTCATTGTCACTCTCTGTTCCCTGAGTCACTTGATAAAAGGTAAGGTACTTAAAAAAATTTATGCATTTAATGAGAACGTGATTAAGTTGCTGCAGGGTATGTAATGCAAGAAATATTTTTAATTGAAAGGAAGACAAGGCATTGTTTAATAGGAAATAGGCAAGATTATTTAAAAAAAGATTAGCCAGAAAGGTTTCTGAGGAGGGACTTGCTCTTATTTGTTTACTAGGGAAAGAAGGACAGCAGACAGATTACGAAGTGTGGCTCAGAGCACTTAAGAGCCTGCTTATAACTTGGATCTTTAATTACTGTCTGACATACCAAGTCCCTTTGCCTGCCTGGTTGTCATTTTCCTCCCATTTATTTGGACCTCTGTTCTATTGAAACTGTAAAATCTTTAGTCTGGGAACTATGTATTCCTGGAGATGTAGTGCAGAAAGTTTCCACCCTTTTTTTGGTTTCTTTGTAAAGTACTGGTGTATGCACGTCTTCTTCTGATTTGGTATGTTGTGTCTTTCAATATGGGAGATTTAAAAATAAGTGCAATAATTTTACTGGCACTTTTCCAAATAGCCAGTATTGGTGCCAGCAAGCTAAAATAGGGTGAAAAGTCTGCACAGAAAATGTATAAGGAAGACTGAAGTAACTGTGGGAATAATAGAATTAAGAATGATAGGATTTGACTCTAAATGCATAGTTTTAGCTAAATCAAGCTGCTAGTATTTGTATGGTCTGTAATTACATGGCACTGTTGCAGGAATAAGTCAAATTCTTCCTAAAGTAATATTTTTGACCTTTTGAATTTCACTTATAATGAAGTTATAATTACATGTAACTCTTCTTCTCAAGATTCTTTTGAGTACAGAGGCAAATGGTAGGTATCAAAAAGCACTTTTTTTTTTTCTCATGGTAAAAAAATTATAAGTGTGAGTCACAAGAGAAAACCTGAGTTTGGTTTTCCATTCATTAGCAAATAGCAAAAGTACAAGGAAATGTGAAGCCACAAACTAGCTCAAAAAAAATCTTCAGCTTTAAGAGATTTCAGAATGTCATGCTGGTCTTAGAAGAGATGTATTTTCTTCTTGCCTATGATCTGTACTCTTTGCATAAAAAAGCTCTTCACTGATGCCTCTTGCAGATCAATAGTACAAAACTGAATACTTTGTCTCCCTTGTTAATCGTATCAGGTACTCGTTTATCTCTTTTTTAAACTTTCATCTGTGGAGAAATCCTTGCCTCTGACACATCTATAGAATGATACCTCAGTCCTGAAAACATGTTGTTTTTCTTTAATCTGACCTTTTTCTTCTGTTAAATTCCTTCACAAGTCTTAAAGGTGAATATCCTATTCCCACGATCTCCTATGATGTTAAATATTCCTCATTATACGTGGTTTCCCAATTAGGAGAGAACATGAGAATGAATGGTAGCCACATTGTTACTCTTGGGAATCTGCTTTTTAAATTCTTACTGGATTGTATGAAACTGTAAATATTAAAGGAAAAACTATCCAATGAGCAAGGCTCAGAGACCTTGTGCTGTAAATCAGTACATGGATGCTCACAGCTTCAGCCATGAACCATCCCTAGGATACTTCAGCAGATGAATTATCTTAGGAAAATTGCCATGGTCTCTATCTGCAGTCTCACCTGGGTAATCAACTCTTGAACAACAGCGTAGTTTGAACCTATGCCAACATATGCTCATCTACCTTTGAACCTTACAGCACAGCCTTAGTCTGTAACTAAATTACTTACAGCAAGGGCTTCTTACCTTCCTCTGCATTGGAGTTACAAGAAAATTTCTAAACCACCAAAAGATCAATATTTCATTGCATATGAGGATTTGTAACTTTGCCAATAGGAAGAGGGCAGTAGTTGTCTTAGCAGCACATTGCTCCGTAGCAGTAATTCCTAATAGCTGAACAGCATGCCAGACACCACGGTCAAAATTCCCTTAAAAATTCAGTAGCAGTACTGCTGTTGGCTGCAGCAGAGCTGGGGCTGGAAACTCTCTCTCCCACCAATAGCATCCCTCCTGTGCCTAAAGGTGCACAGCGCCTAAGGAAGGAGCAAAGATCAGGGGGACAGAGAAAGGTTTTCTCTCTCTCAAGGCTGCCACCATTTAAATGGGGCATATTGTTTCACTACACTGGGAGAGATTAATTTAACATCAAGACTGCTAGAACTGAATCAAGTTTTTTGGTAAGGATCAGCAGAGGTTTGTAAGACCAGCTACAGACCTTTGTTGATTTATTTGGGTGCTGAACATGGTTTCTGTTCTGTGGAGGGGGATAGGGATTTAATCTTAGGCTGGAGAAGGGTGAATATTTTATTCAAAAGCTTCAGTGAAAATTTGTCAAATACTTTAATGAAATCTCTGAATTGTTATGTTAGTTCTATTAGTTGAGTTCCTAATAAGAAGAGCACATTTTATTCCAAAAATATCACTCAATAAATTATTCAGCAAATAACATTTGGTCAGCTCTTGCAGCAATTGAGAGGAATCTGGAGCAAAGCAATGGAGATTAAACTAACCCTCAAATGAGCCTGAATATTGTAAACTATTGCAGATTAAAGCAATATGTGTCTTTCCATTATTCGTCTTTTCTAGTTTACACATTAATGGAGAGAAACACTTGGAGATAAGGTTGGAATCAGCAAGTAGCCAACGCTCAGTATACTTTCTTCCAGACATTGCTAACTTAAGAGTGATAATGTCACCCTTTTTCCTTTTTGTTATAATTACTACCTTCTAGGAAAAGTGATCCAATTGTAGCAATAAAAATTAAATCCGTGGCCATCTCAGAGCACTAGAGGAGTGCCTTTCTTGGCCTTGGATTCTGTAGGACTCTCCAAAACAACTGCAAAATGTTCTTGCTCATTACCTTCCTCTGAAACTTTTCTGGAATCACAGTAGTACTTTGTAACTACTGACTATGAAAAGGACAAAATTCTGCTGAAGGTAAAACATACACAGCATGGTTTGTAATCAGATCTATCTGTCCAGTCCCTTTGGTTTATTCTCAGTTCAGAGCAAAAAAATCCACAGAGCATAAAAACGTGAAACCGTTGAGATCTATTTCCCTGAAGAACTTGACCTTGTCCCAGACTGCTCCTGCATCAGCTCATGCAGCAACCCACTTGAACCGTTAGTGCCTCATGAGATTTTTAACACTGGCAGCCATTCCATGGAGGTCATGTATAGCTCACACTTAGTAGCAGATTATTGTTGCCTCCAGCAAATTTAGGGGGTATTGTGCGGGCTTATAGAAAAGCGTCTTCGCTGAGTCTTCCTCTCTTTGCTTTTTGTAGACTGCATAGCCATGTGAGCATGACATCCTCTGTACTCTTATTTCCCTCGTCTCCTGACACACCTCATTATTCCAGCTAGCTCCTGTTTAAGGAACTGATGAGGGCAGCTAGCCCTCACCCATTTCTCCTGGCATCTAGCAAGTAGCTGGCAGTATAGCCAAGTCTTCTGTGTCCAGATACAGGCAAGCACCTGCAAATGCAAGTGGCTTCCTTCCACATCTGCAGAAGAGTAGATTTTGAGGTCTGCAGCTCAGTATGACAGTAATCTTGGCAGAGTCCCCACTTAGCATGGGTAAGCACTTGGGTCATCCCCCTTCCTATAAAGAGATATCTCCTCTGGACTCACACAACTTTCTCTCTCACCCAGTTCTTTTGGAAATGCCCCCACAGGTAGACCAGAATAAGCAGTCACCTAAATACAGTGCTACAAAGCAGTATTCTCCTCTGCAGTGACCAGCGGTGTCGGGGTTTGGCCTCAGACGGTGACAAAGAACCAGCTGCAGCCGTGCTCTGGGATCGGACACCTCCCGGCTGTGAGGGGAGAATGGGAAGAAAAAGGCAAAACTCGTGGGTTGAGACAAAGGCAGTTTCACGGAACAGCAAAGGCAACAAGAAAGCAACAACACTAACACCGAGAGAGGAATATACAACCACGATGACGATACCACCGCTCGCCGACCGGACCCGGGAGGCCCCAGCCCGCTCCGGTCCCCGCAGGGACTTCCTCTGCCTCCCCCAGCAGCTCCCGGGTACCCCTGGGCATGGGTCCCATGGGATGGGATACCTGTGTCCCTGATGGAGCCTGGGGAGAATTAACCCTATCCCTGCCGGAACCAGGACAAGCGGGTAAAAGCACTGGGCTTGTTTATCCATGAGTTACAGTGACATAAACCGTGCCTAGCATATATATTTGCTTTCTGATCTTAAAGGTCCCTTCCAGCCTAGACGATTCTATGATTGTATGATTCTATGATATGGACCCTACAGCCAATTTTCCCACTCTTACAAGAATGCAAAACTATGCTGGTGCCTGTGCTGTGGAAATTGCATAGTGAATGCCTTTTCTACATGATAAACAAGGACAACTTGCATTTCAGGCAGGTTACCGATACGTGTTTCAGACTTATAAGCTGATCTGTGACATCTACTTCAGTCTTAAATTGGTAGTCACCAACAAGTGAAGTGAAACAAGTTTACCCCTGTAATGTTACCTTTTGTAAGGTAGGTTTTCCTCTGAACAAGAAATTGTTTGGCATATTTCTCAGTGGAGAAGGCAAAACATCCACCTCACATGCAAAGAGAAAAAAAAGGGGGAAAAAAAGAAGAAAAATAGTCTCTTCTATCAGAGTTTTTTACTATTTGGAAACTGTGAGGTAAGGAGGGGCATAATTTATTATACCCATAAACAATGTCACAGAAACAAGTAAAATAATAATTTATCTATATTCCTCAAGGAAAAATGCCGCTGATTTTTAGCCCAGAGAACTGTTATTCCATATGAGTGAAAACAGCACAATTCACATTCATGTACAAGGCAAAAGAATAATTAGAACTTGAAATTGTTTATTGTGTCTGTGATACATGAGTTTTAAGTGCTTGAAAAACCATTACTGAGACTTAGAAATAAAAAGTAGCACTCAGCTCTTCATTTGGTTATGGTTTTTCTGTATTACTTTAGAATCTCAGTTATGCAACTTCACAATTGGAATTAACCCATCATCCAACATCTGAATTTCTATGAAAAATAGGCATAAGCCTTCCTTGAAAATGTTTTGGGGAAGTGTTCCCCTCTTCTTACTGGCTACAGAATGAGTCAGATAACTGCTTAATCTAAAATGTTAATTAAAAAAACCTAAAACTCAACGAGGGACGGGGGGAAGGATGACACATGGGGGACAGGGAGGGACGGCATTAGGTTTTGTGTGTCTGAGAATGTCATCTTAAATTTCAGTAGGTTCTTACAGCTAAAAAATTATAAGATACTTAGTTGTAAGTATCATAGCATTGCAGCAAGGATCACTGTTCTAAGGCTGTAGAGTAAGAATGTCTTTTAATCTGGGATTGGAAAAAATGTTTAATTGGCCCACCTTTTAGTCAAAGATAGAGCATCCTTGGAGAGCTTCACTATATTTTCTTACTTCACTAGCTGGTGCACATCATGAGATCATGCTGTGTTGTTTTTGCATTCCTGACAGGCATTATCTTTTTTGGAAATGTCTCTTACCATGAATTTGGAGAGCTAGAAGCATCAGCAATTCAGGAGGCTGAATGGTGTGTAAACTGGAGGCTGCTTGGTGGCAGATTTTAGGGAAAAAAGCACATCTAGGGGCACATGTGTGACAGAGGGGGGCCTGTCTGTCTAAACAGTATCCTAGATTGTTTAATGCAGTGTCATTTTTGTGTGGGAGAAGCAGTGGAAAAAAGGAATATTTCCCTCCTGACACAGAAACATTTTAGCGTTGAAAAGGTGATGGGGAGTGAAAAACACTCTTGTGGCATATTAGACATGGTGTTTCCTTTCTCCCAGTTGTCATTCATTCTCTTTCCTCTCTGATATTCATGTCTAGCTATGGTCCATAAATGGTGAACTTTCTCTCAGTTGTGGCCAGAGCTCCCATGGCAATGATTTGGCTTCTACTTCACATTTTTCCCAAAGGAAACCTTCTGTAAGTGACATGTATGACAGACTAGCCAAAGCTCTGCCAGAGGCAAGATGAGAGAGATCTTGTGCATTGAACAAGTAGTTCTAGAGTGGGTGGAAATGGAGGGAGAAGTGACTTCTTCATGGCAAGGTATGAAGGCAACTGTTAGTTAAAATGTGCAGCTGAAATCTTAAGCCTTTGCACAGAAAAAAGCAATCTCAGTGTTTTGTGGCAAAGGAATTAATAGTTTGATCTGCCTTCATGCATTAATCAAGAGGAGGATACAGGCTGGCACAATGGACAGAGGCAATTAAAAAGAGATTTCTGCTTCTGCATTTCAGGCACGTCCCTAGCAGACCCATGTGTTAGCAAAATACAAATATTTCATAGAATCACAGAATTGTTATGGTTGGAAGAGGTTTTTAAGATCATGAAGTCCACTTGTTAACCTAGCACTACCGAGTTACTACTAAACCACATCCCTCAGCACTACATGTACACGTCTTTTAAATACCTCCAGGGGTAGTGACTCAACCACTTCACTGGGCAACCTATTCCAATGCTTTACAATCCTTTCAGTGAAGAAATTTTTCCTAACATCCAAATTAAACCTCCCCTGGGGCAACTTGAGGCCATTTCCTCCTTTCCTATCACCTATTACTTGGGAAAAGAGACTGACATCCACCTTGCTACCTCGTTTCAGGGAGTTGTAGAGAGCAATAAGGTCTGCCCTCAGCCTCCTTTTCTCCAAGCTAAACAACCCCAGTTCCCTCAGGTGCTCCTTCTAGACCCTTCACCAGCTTTGTTGCCCTTCTCTGAACACACTCCAGCACCTCAATGTTTTTCTTGTAGTGAGAGGCCCAAAACTGAACACAGTATTCAAGGTGCAGCCTCACCAGTGCCAAATACAGGGGGACAATCACTTCCCTAGTCCTGCTGGCCGCATGATTTCTGATACAAGCCAAGATGCTTGGCCACCTGGGCACACTGGTTTCAAATGCAAACACTCAAGATATATTTTATCTTCAAATACTTGATCCATTTTCACAGCTATGGAATTGTCCTACCCTAAAATTCTAGTAAAATCTTTGTGCCGTTGCCGTAAGTCGAAATTAACTTATATAACAATGTGGCAAAATAATTCCCAGATGAATATGTGATACTATCTGCTCAGGCATTCAACTCAGCAGGAACATGAAGGGGAGCAGGGCAGGGGGATGGCAGGATTTGCAATGAAGTATTTTCAAGCCTGAAGCAATAGATACATATAAAGAGGTGTTACTGTTAAAATCTGGCAAAAATCTACTTCAGAGCTCTTCAGTAAGATAATATGCTGCTTTCCACATGATCTCATAGATCTTTCTATGGCTGCAAGTTCTCAGAAAACATGTATCAGTGTCTCTTTCCTGCCTGCATTTCACCCTTACTTTGGCAACCAACTGAATGACTGGTTCCACAATCTTCATGTAGAAAACATATTTAACGCACAGCAGAGCTCACTTTTTACCTTTAAGAGCATGTGGCAGAAAATATTGATACGCCTTGGCCTTTTTTTTTCTTTTT
This sequence comes from Numenius arquata, assembly GCF_964106895.1. Taxonomy (NCBI): domain Eukaryota; kingdom Metazoa; phylum Chordata; class Aves; order Charadriiformes; family Scolopacidae; genus Numenius; species Numenius arquata. The sequence continues at coordinate 23,904,630 of NC_133580.1, read as the reverse complement.
TTTTTCATTTTCAGGGACATATAGGACTTCTTTGCATTACCAATTTCTGGTGCAAAACGAAGGAGAAGTTTTCACTCTATTTAGCTAATGTTTGGTATGTAAGAAGCCAAGCAGGACAAATAAGTGTTTAACATGCAGTAGTGGAAAAAAATGTCAAAGAGCCGTTGAGTTTAATGATTTTCTGGGGTTATTTGGAAAGGCAGATCCTCTATCAATAAGTATAAATTAAGTTCAGGCACAAAGTGGGAGATGAGAGACAAGACTTCTGCTTCTTCCCAAGAAACAAAAGCCTTGCAAGGTGTGCTTTAGCCTCAACTGGCAACAAAGAACCACGCAGCTGCTCTCTCAACCCCCCCACAGCTGTGGGGGAGAATCCGAAGAAAAAGGCAAAAGTCATGGGTTGAGACAAAGGCAGTTTAACAGAAGAGCAAAGGGAGCAGGAAAACAACAATAGTAATACTGAGAGAGGAATGTGCAAACACAGTTACTGTACCACCGCTCACTGACCAGACTCTGGATGTCCCAGCCTGCTCCAAGCATCAACTTCCTGCTCCCTTCCCCATTGACTTCGTGCTCCCTTGGCCAGCTCCCTTGGCCAGCTCCCTGCTATAGACAGGGCATGCTCACATGGTATGGAATACCTATGTCCCCTCCCAGATCCTGGGGAAAATTAACCCTATCTCCACTGGAACAAAGACACAAGGAGACAAATGATCAGCCAGCAGCAAGAGCATTGAGTCAAGGAAGAGACCTGGGAACTCTTCTGGTTTTGACCGTGTTGGGTTCAAAAGTTGCTTGGCAAATATGAGGCAAATGTGAGATTATAATTATGATGGAGTAAAATACAGCTTCAGTTATTACTCTGCAGCCCCTTTGATTTAAGCTTGCAGTAACTACCGATATGTAGGACCTGACATAGTGCTTGCTGGAGCCTTTAGAAAGATTATACAGAAAGATAATAATTCTATGCTGCGGTTTGTGATTGTCCTAGTTTGAGGCAAAATAAAAACAACTTCCTGTTCAGTAATTTTATTTCTTAGCTAGGCCTCTTCTAACTCTCTGAAATTAACAGCACGTTGTGCAGAAAACTGTTCATACTCAGAGTAATAAGACCAACGTTAGTACTCCATGCCAAGGAACGGTGTGCAGAGAGGTTCTTGCTTATACTTACTGCTATAACAATCAAGGTCAGCCAATTTCATTATTTGCCCCATTGGGGGGTCGGAAACAGAAAAGTGTAGAGGGGTCCCACCTGCAGGGAGGAACGGACAGGAGAGGTGACCCAAAACTGACCAACAGGGGTATTCCATCCTATCTTCCCAGTGCTCAGTATTAAAGCTGAGGGATCAAAGGGTCAGCTCTCTTTCCTCAATGGCCGATGCCCTAGGAGAGACCTGTCTGTTCATCTGCCTTTGATCCCGATCCATGTGTTCCTGACTCCAGTGCTGGAGCCCAGTTCCCATCTGGAGCTGAGTCAAGTCTGGGACTTCCCCAGTGCCTGCCAGTGACCTCATCCTGGGAGCTTCATATGGTTTTGTATATATTGTATCTATTTCATTATTTTCTTTTTTTATTTTAGTGTTAATATTTCATTAAAGTAGTTTAGTTCCTTCTAAACTCACAAATCTCTTTATCTCTCCTCCTCCTGTCCTGGGAGGGAGAGGCCGGGGGGAGAGCATCTGTCACCATAATTGGCCAATTCAGCCTAAACCACGACAGCGCTGAAAGCAAACATCCTTTCTGTGCTGAGCTTGGCCATACCCTGCAAGGTTGTACATCCCTTTCCCAACCCTTCCTGATTTTTTTCAGAAGGCCTCATTTTAACGTGGATAGTGACAATCATTATTATCCCACCTTTTAGTTAAGTTTTGTAGAAATCCTTGTTGCATAATGGTGCAAAACATCCTCACAGACCTGTGCAAAAAAAGAATTGTACTGCCTGAGGCTTGCAGGATCTCTCTACAAGATCTGCATGAAGAAAATAGGCTTTGTTTCCTCTGACCTGGCATTGATGTACTTCATAAATATATCCATGAATGACATATAAAGCCTCTGATTCAGCAGAAAATTTACATAAATGGCTTAACTCTAGGGCTGTGCTTAAATTTAAGCACAGAGTTGTGTTCTCTTGTGTTATAGATTTTTCTATACATTTCTCTACTTGTCAACAGGATAGTTTATTCTTGGTTCTGATAGGTCAAGAACAGATTTCATTAAATTATGCACTTTCTTTTCCAGCTAAAGCAATATAAATGCAAGTCTTACCATTTTTGTCTGCTCACCGCTTAAATACTACCATAACTGTAAAGATATTCTCTTTTAAAGCTTAAATGCTTTAATATTGTTCTTTCTTCTGTCGCTAATACACACATGTTTTTTGTCAGGAAAATACTGATCAGACTTTCCTACTGATCTTCTCTTTAATGGCCTATCAACCAGAAACACAATTAAATCAAGATTTTTCAACTTCTAACACCGTGAAGTTTACAAGAAAATGCTCTGGTTTAAACCTAGACACATGTTGAAGTACTTTACTGAAAGTGGATTATGTGAATTTTGACCTTTTTTTGTGGTCCAGGTTTTCAAAAGAATTGATCCTTTATCAGCTTTACTTTAGAGAGATAAAAGAAATGTCCAGAAAGCAACAGCTGCTTTTTTGTGAGTTGCTAAAGTTTTTAAAGTCTCACAGAAATTGTTCTGCTGAATATGTTTGAAAATCTGATCTTAATCTTGAGTCCATTGTGTGAGTACTAAAGAATGCTTTGAGTCCTAACTAGCAAAATGGTCCCGTTGCATCTCCCCCAAACTAAAATGTGGCTGTTGTTTCCTCCTCTTAACACTTCTGTAATTCATAAATTCATAATTCTTAAAAAGCAACGGTAGTAACTTGAGAAGCAAGCCTAAATTGACAGTCAATAAACAGAGTTAAAATCTTTGCTATCCACGTTGTCAGTGCAGAGATCTGACACTCTTGTTTGGAAGTCTGGCATGGATAAACTTGTCATTGTGTGTGTACAACAGCAGTAAAACTAAAATTAAAAAAACCCCCACAGTTCCATCGGATTTGTGAAAATAAGAGGCAAACTCACTCTTGAGACTACCCAAGGTAAATAACAGAAACACTTGCATATCAGGAAGAGATGCAGAAATGCCAATGTCAGAGTTGCTCACCTCTGGTTTTCATTCTATCCCAAGATGGTATTTGCTGGAACTATGATATTAGTGAGAAGTAATTGTGATAGTCTTACTCCAGGGGCTACCTACATTTGTCACTGTGACTCATTTGAAATAGGGTCGTACACAGCATATGCCATGCTGATATATGCAGCGAACCATATGCCTAGAAGCTGCACAGATTGAACTTTCATAACTTTCAAAGTGATCCTTTCTGTCTAGGTTAAAGCATATTGACTAGAGAGAAGGGAAAAGGTTGGTTCAGGGGTTTCTTGCACATGCCTATCCCATAACCCTACCCTCATCTACACTGTTATGGAGACTTTGTTTCTAGCATCACAAGAATTTGTCCTGAGAGGTACCTGTGTGTTTGTTGGTAGGATATACTACATTTATACCCGTAGTCACAGGCGCTGTAATGGAAATGATAAATTACTTTGATTAGCTTGTTTGCTCACATGGACTGGCCAGGAGATTTTGTTTCAATTTTTAGCATTCTCCCAGATACTGTGGAGGTGAAGCATTTTGTGAAAGAAATTTGAGAGTCCCTGAGATTCAGTTTACTGAGCAAATAGATGAAGATTAGAATTTTTCTACCCAGTATCTTGGATCTGCAGGTTGGCTGATGAGAGATGAAGGCTTCTTGCGTTTTGCAGTAGCTGGTAATGCTAGTCAAAATCAAGACTGCAAAAATAACGTCCTGCTGTATTCTCTGGAACAAAGGCAAAGATTTGGTTTCTTAAAAGAAAATCTTCTGTTCTCAACTGTCTCTCTCTAATATTTGGGTGATAAATGGCTGAATGATCACTCTGTAGAAGAACACAGTGCTGAGTGTCTGTAACTGTAAATTAGCATAATGCCAATTAGTCAGTTATTAATAGATTAACCATCATGGAAGAGGTACTTACACCTCAAGGAATTTATAGCTCAAAAGGCATAAACAGGAAAAATCAGATATGGGGGGAAGTTGAGAGGAAAGGGACTACTTGATTATTATTGCTAGATGAAACTACACGCTCAGCTGCCTCTGAAATGCCTACACACCAATGCATGCAGCATAGGGAATAAACGGGAAGAACAGGAAATCTGTGTGTGCTCGCAGGGCCGTGATCTCATTGCACTTACTAAGATATGGTGGGAGAGCTGACATGACTGGAACGCCGTCATGGATGGCTATGTCCTTTTTTGGAAAAACAGGCCAGAAAGGCGTGGTGGTGGAGTTGCTCTTTACGTGAGAGAGCAGCTGGAATCTATCGAGCTCTCCCTGGGGTCAGATGAAGAGAGAGTTGAGAGCTTGTGGGTGAGGATTAAGGGGCAGGCCAATATGAGGGACACTGTTGTGGGTGTTTATTACAGGCCACCTGATCAGGATGGGGAAGCTGATGAGGCCTTCTACAGACAGCTGAAAGTAGCCTCACAATCACAGTCTTCGTTTGCATGGGGGACTTCAGTCACCCTGGTATCTGCTGGGAAGGCTACACGGCCAAGCATGTATAGTCCAGGAGGTTCCTCCAGTGTATTGATGACAACTTCTTGACTCAGGTGGTGGAGGAGCTAACAAGGAGAGGTGTACTACTGGACCTAGTACTGACAAACAAAGAGGGTCTAGTAGAGGACATTAAGGTTGGGGGAAGCATTGGCTGCAGCGATCATGAAAAGGCAGAATTCAGGATCGTGGGTAGTATGTGTAAAACAACAAGTAGGATTGAAACCTTGGATTTCAGGAGGGCTAACTTTGACCTCTTCAAGAACCTGCTAGGAGAAATCCCACAGGTTAGGGCTCTGGAAGGTAGGGAGGCTCAAGTGAGTTGGACGATATTCAGATGTTGCTTTTTCCAAGCTCGGGATCAGTGCATCCCTAAGAGCAAGAAATTGGGCAAGGGGAGCAGGAGACCTGTGTGGCTGAGCAGGGAGCTTCTGAAAAAGCTCAAAAGAAAGAAGGAAGTTTACAGTGCGTGGAAGAAGGGACTGAGCACTTGGGAAGATTACAAGAATGCTGTCAGAGTATGCAGGGATGAAACAAGGAAAGCCAAGGCCTCCTTGGAATTAAAATTGGCAAGGGACATCAAGGTCAACAAGAAGGGTTTCTTCAAGTATAGCAGAAGCAAAAGGAAAACGAGAGAAAATGTGGGCCCGTTGTTGAATGAGACGGGTGCCCTGGTGACAGAGGATGCAGAGAAGGCGGAGTTGCTGAATGCCTTCTTTGCTTCAGTCTTTACTGCTCAAGCCAGCCCTCAGGAGTCCCAGACTTTGGAGGTAACAAAGTCTGTACAAAGGAAGACTTCCCCTTGGTTGAAGAAGATCAAGTTAGGGAACAGTTAAGTAAACTGGATATCCGCAAGTCCATGGGTCCTTATGGGATGCACCCACAAGTGCTGAGGGAGATGGAAGAAGTCATTGCTGGGCCACTCTCCATCATCTTTGAAAGGTCCTGGAAAACAGGGAGGTGCCCGAGGACTGGAGGAAAGCCAATGTCACTCCAGTCTTCAAAAAGGGCAAGAATCATAGAATCATAGAATGGTTACAGTTGGAAGGGACCTTAAAGATCATCGAGTTCCAACCCCCCTGCCATGGGCAGGGACACCTCCACTAGAGCAGGTTGCTCAAAGCCCCATCCAGCCTGGCCTTAAACACTTCCAGGGATGGGGCATCCACAACCTCCCTGGGCAACCTGTTCCAGTGCTTCACCACCCTTACAGTAAAGAATTTCTTCCTAATATCTAATCTATATCTCCCCTCTTCCAATTTAAAACCGTCACCCCTTGTCCTGTCACTACATTTCCTGACAAAGAGTCCCTCTCCAGCTCTCCTGTAGGCTCCCTTCAGATATTGGAAGGCTGCTATGAGGTCTCCCCGGAGCCTTCTTTTCTCCAGGCTGAACAACCCCAGCTCTCTCAGCCTGTCTTCCTAGGGGAGGTGCTCCATCCCTCTGATCATCTTCGTGGCCCTCTGCTGGACCCATTCCAACAGGTCCATGTCCTTCCTGTGTTGAGGACTCCAAAGCTGGACACAGTATTCCAGGTGGGGTCTCACGAGCGCAGAGTAGAGGGGTAGAACCACCTCCCGCGACCTGCTGGCCACACTTCTCTTGATGCAGCCCAGGATGCGGTTGGCTTTCTGGGCTGCCAGCGCACACTGCTGGCTCATGTTGAGCTTCTCATCCACCAACACCCCCAAGTCCTTCTCCTCAGGGCTGCTCTCCAGCCATTCTCCGCCCAACCTGTATTTGTGCCTGGGATTGCCACGTCCCAGGTGCAGGACCCTGCACTTGGCCTGGTTGAACTTCATGCAATTTGCACGAGCTCATTTCTCAAGCCTGTCCAGGTCCCTCTGGATGGCATCCCTTCCCTCCAGCGTGTCGACCATGCCACCGAGCTTGGTGTCGTCGGCAAACTTGCTGAGGGTGCACTCTATCCCACTGTCCATGTCTCTGACAAAGATGTTGAACAGCACTGGTCCCAGTACCGACCCCTCAGGAACTCCACTCGTCACTGGCTGCCAATTGGACATTGAACCATTGACCACAACCCTGTGAGTGCGGCCATACAGCCAGTTCCTGATCCACCGAGTGGTCCATCCATTGAACCCATGGCTTTCCAATTTTGAGACCAGGATGTCGTGTGGGACAGTGTCAAACGCTTTGCATAAGTCCAGGTAAATGGCGTCTGTTGCTCTGCCCTTGTCAACCAAGTCTGTGGCAGTATTGTAAAAGGCCACCAAATTTGTCAGGCACGATTTGCCCTTGGTGAAGCCATGCTGGCTGTCTCCAGTCACCTCTTTATTTTCCATGTGCCTTAGCAGATGCTAAGAAGATGCTAAGAAGAAGGAGGACCCAGGAAACTACAGGCCAGTCAGCCTCACCTCCATCCCTGGAAAGATGATGGAACAGCTCGTTCTGGGGGTCATCTCAAAGCATCTGGAGGAAAAGAAAGCTATCAGAAGTAGTCAACATGGATTCACCAAGGGGAAATCACGTCTGACTAATCTGATAGCCTTCTACGATGGCATGACTGGTTGGATAGATGAGGGGAGCGTGGTGGATGTGGCCTACCTTGACTTCAGCAAGGCTTTTGACACAGTCTCCCACAGCATCCTCATAGGTAAACTTAGGAAGTGTGGGTTAGATGAATGGACAGAAATTCAACAAGGGCAAGTGTAGGGTGCTGCACCTGGGGAGGAATAACCCCCTGCACCAGTACAGGTTGGTTACTGACCTGCTGGAGAGCAGCTCTGTGGAAAAAGACCTGGGAGTCCTGGTGGACAACAGGATGACCATGAGCCAGCAATGTGCCCTTGTGGCCAAGAAGGCCAATGGCATCCTGGGGTGCATCATGAAGAGTGTGACCAGCAGGTTGAGGAGGGTTATCCTCCCCCTCTACTCTGCCCTGGTGTTGTGGTTTTGCCTCAGATGGCAACAAAGGACCACATGGCAGCCGCTCTCTCAGCCTCCCCAGCACCCCCTATGGCCGTAAGCAGAGAGTCAGAAGAAAACTCGTCAAAACTCGTGAGTTGGGACAAAGGCAGTTTAACAGAATAGCAAAGGGAATGAGAAAACAATAGCAGTAACACAAATAGAGGAGTATACAAACACGATTACAATACCACCACTCGCCGACCGGACCCAGGATGCCCCAGCCCGCTCCCAAGCTGCAACTTCCTGACTCTCCCCTGGCCAGCTCCCAGCTACCCCTTGGACATCGCATGGGATGGAGTACCTGTGTCCCTGCTAGTTCCTAGGGAGAATTAACCTTATCCAACTGGAACCAGAACACCTGGTGAGGCCACATCTGGAGTACTGTGTCCAGTTCTGGGCTCCCCAGTTCAAGAAGGACAGGGAACTGCTGGAGAGGGTACAGCAGAGGGCTACAAAGATGACGAGGGGCCTGGAGCATCTCTTTTACGAGGAGAGGCTGAGGGACTTGGGTCTTTTTAGTCTGGAGAAGACTGAGGGAGGATCTGGTCAATGCTTATAAATACTTAAAGGGTGGGTGTCAGGAGGATGGGGCCGGTCTTTTTTCAGTGATGACAAGCGGTAACAGGCACAAATTTGAACATAAGTTCCATCTAAACATGAGGAGGAACTTCCTTACTTTGAGGGTGGCAGAGCCCTGGAACAGGCTGCCCAGAGAGGTGGTGGAGTCTCCGTCTCTGGAGACATTCAAACCCCACCTGGACACATTCCTGTGCAACCTGCTCTGGGTGGACCTGCTTTGGCAGAGGAGTTGGACTAGATGATCTCCAGAGGTTCCTTCCAACCCCATATCATTCTGTGATTCTGTGATGAGTTCTGTTCGCTGTACTTTTGGTTAAAATTTACTGTCCATATACTACTGCTATATACTCAGTGATTTTACTGTTACAGAGAACAGAGTCCAGTCTTCCATCTCCTGGCTGGGCAAGCTGTTTTCTGTCTTTCATGACCACATTTCTTTTTTCTTTCTTTGTGTGCTGGCTGGTGAGATACCTGTTGTTAGCAGCACAAATGATCAAAAACTTGTCCTTGTTAAAGTCAGCCAACAAGCTGTTTATGACTCAGAAAAGAAGCCTTCTGGTTATTTGGCTCAATTGGAGCCATATGGGCTAACTACCTCCCAAGAGCAAATGGCAATGAGTTGGAGAAAGAGACTCCCTCCCCGAACACTAAGCAGGAAGTGTTGACCGAATTGACAGTTAAAGGATCTGGCAGGTTAAATGGAACAAAACTGATACAGCCATTGTTTAAAACATCTTTTACCTCTAGGTTTAAGCAAACAATAAGAAGCCCCAATAAGAAACAAAATTATTTTAATCTATTTTATGAAAATGACAGAGATGATACAATTACTTACATTGGGCCAGACTTTGTACATATGTGTATGCCAATGTAGTTCAATGTTGAATAGTACAAACCATTGCATGAAAAAAACCCTACAAAAAAAACCCCACTTTTGTACGAATACAAGCAAGCCTCAAGAATTACAGTAGGTAAGGCTGTTGTAATCAACAAACCTACAGGGGTTGCAGAAAAGCCTTGCTGATGCACACAAGATGAAGCCATTTGCATAGAAACTTGCACTCTAGCATATACTTTCACAGTTATCAAGGTCAGTTATGTATGAATTACACAAGAACCTAACCATTATATGCATAGTTGCTTAGGGACTTGTCTTAATAGTATTCCAATTGTCCAGCTAAGGGTTGAGTCAGATCTCTTTCCTGGCACTCGCTTGCAGATTTGAGGGATTTGGAAGCACTTCTTCATACCTCAGATACATGGATTGATTTTTAGTTCTTAGGCCAAAAAGTTTTTCCTTTTATCCTCTGAGCTTTTGTCTAAGCCTTATAGACAGTATAACATTCATGCTCTAGCTATTGCAGATGCTGCCGAAACAAACTGGTTTTTACAGCTCCAGTCTTGTTTTCTTGATATATGTCTAACCTCTATATTTGACTCTGATAAAATTGTTGTGGCAGACGCCTTGATAAGTTCCTATTGCAGCCCGTTTCCTTTCTGAGCCAGCATTTAAGCAGTTGCTTTCTTTTTACAGCACTTTGAAAAACTCCTTTCACAAATTATGACATGCATATTTTATAAAGCAACTTGGTATGCTAAAATACGTCTGATTTTGCTGGAAGGCATCTGTCCAAGTGGAAAAGAAGCTTCAGAAGTTCATTATTTTCAGTTTTAGAAGTGCTGGTCTGTACACAGATATGGATGCAGAAATCATGGCACAAAGTAGAGAGTCCATATTTGAACCTGGAACTGTCATTTATTCATTCTGGAGTTCAGCTGGGTGTTCTGCTCTTGATAAAACAACCACAGAGAGCAGTGTGGAGCTGCAGTGGACATGTGCACTGTGAAGGGGAACTTAAATATGTAAACTGGTATTTAGTGAAGGGAAAAAGACATAATCTCAGACTACATCTCTTTCTATTGTACTAAGCACCAAGAAGAGCCCCTTTTGTTTAATACATGCTTCCTGACTCCCAACAGGGCTGGAGGACTGGGAGAACACTGGGAGAACATTGCCAGAAGGATAGTTTCCTCACAGCAGAACTTACAATAGAGTCCTACAGTATAAGGTACAAGAAAATTTTTCTTCGTACTTTATTTGCACTTTGCTCAGGGAAGGAACAGCCCTGGATTCATAAGCCGTACAAGTCAGTGAGTATCTTGCTGTTAACCAGGCTTTGATTTCTCCTCACTGCCATCTAGACAGCCAACTTCGTGAAAAATGCCCAAAGGTGAAACACAAAGCAAGAAAGCACAGGCTTGACCTAGATGTGTTAGGACAGCAAAGCACAGGCAGTGAATAACAGCCTCCACATACAGCGAGGCCAACACATTGCTCAAGGACAGTGAAATGAATGTTCCTGAATTGTTCTGTGAAAAGTTTTAGCTGCAGTATTTTAGTATGCAAACCTACTTGCCTTTTTCTGTTATATTTCTGTCGTGGTTTAGCCTCAGCCAGCAACTAAGAACCACACGGCTGCTCTCTCAACCCACCACAGCAGTGGGGGAGAAGCAGGAGAAAAAGGCAAAACTTGTGGGTTGAGACAAAGGCAGTTTAACAGAACAGCAGAGGGAACAGGGAAACAGTAATACTAGTAGAGGAATGTGCAAACACAATTACTGTATCAACCCTCACCGACCGGACCCCGGATATCCCAGCTCATCCAGTGTCAACTTCCTGCTCCCTCTCCGGGCCAGCTACCAGCTATAGACTATTTGAATGATGAATATTGAGTCTAATCTTTTCCTCAAAACCCACCATGACTCAGAGTCACCAAATCCAGAAGATCAAATGATAGAATCATAGAATGGTTAGAGTTGGAAGGGATTTTAAAGATCATCTAGTTCCAACATCCCTGCCCTGGGCAGAGACACCTACCACTAGACCAGGTTACTCAGTGTTTATGTAATTTGGAATTAAAAGAATATTTACATTTACATGTTCAAGATGACTTACAAATATTTTTTGGCTGCATTCAGTAGCTAAGCATTATTCTCCATTTTGTAGAAATTGTTTAAGCTAGTTTATAAACATACAGTGTCTTGTTAACTAAAGCATCTTAGTTGGCATTTCCATAGCTAACCAGCTGCAAGGAAGGAGGTTGGCAATGTACAAAGCTGTACATAATAGGTGTCCTTGTGGTAAAAATGGATGTCTATGCAGATAGAAAAAAATACCTGTTCTACACATATCTTCTAAGTAATACTTTTGTGAATATCTTCATACAAGTATTTAGGTTCATGTAAGTGACTGCTGTGATTATATCAGTGAAACTGGTTTTTTAGTGCATGTTAAGCCTGTAACTAAGATGTGACTAACTGTATGTGAACAATTCAAAAGCTTTATCACATCAGACACAGTGTACAGTCTGTATAGATAAGTTAAAATGGATAAATGGGAGTTTTGATCTCAGAGTTAAATTGACTATTTCTATGTCTGTATCTATGTCAATGAACAGCTGGAGTGCATGGAGATCCAACTGGGGATGGATGAGGAGCCAATGGAGAGCTTATGGGCCAAGATTAAAGGGAACACAGGGGAAGATGATGTTACGGGGGGAGTCTGCTACAGGCCACCTGACCAGGACGACAGAGCGGATAAAACCGTCTCTAGAGAGATAGGAGCAGCATCTCATTCATGGATCCTGGTCCTCATTGGGGACTTAAACCACCCCGATATCTGTTGGACGGACAACAGAGTGGGGCATAAGTAATCCAGGATATTCCTGGAATGCTTTGATAACTTCCTTCGCCGAGTGATAGAAGAGCCAACAGGAAGAGGTGCCATACTGGACCTCATCCTTACCAATAAGGAGAGGCTGGTGGGGGATGTCAAGCTAAAGGGTAGCCTTGGCTGCAGTGATCATGAAATGTTAGAATTCAAGATCCTTAGGGCAGCAAGGAGGGTACACAACAAGCTCACTACCCTGGACTTCAGGAGAGCTGACTTTGGCCTCTTCAGGGACGTGTTTGGAAGGGTAACGTGGGAAAAATTACTGGAGGGGACAGGGACCCAAGAAAGCTGGTTAGTATTTAAGGATCACCTCCTCCAAGCCTAGGAGCTGTGCATTCCAAGAAAGAAGAAGTCAGGCAAAAAAGCCAGGAGGCCTGCATGGATGAACAAGGCACTCCTGGACAAGCTCAAAAGCAAAAAGGAGGCCTACAGAGAGTGGAAGAAAGGACAGGTAGACTGGGAGTGGACTGTCTGAGTGGCCAGGAACCAGATGAGGTAAGCTAAAGCCCAGAGAGAATTAAATCTGGCCAGGGACATCAAGAACAACAAGAAAAGCTTCTATGTCAGAGATAAAGGCAAGATTAGAGAAGATACGGGCCCTCTCTGGAAGAAAATAGGAGACTTGGTCACCCAGGATATGGAGAAGGCTGAGGTACTGAATGACTTTTTAATCTCGGTCTTCACCAGCAAGGGCTCTAACCACACCGCCCAAGTTGCAGAAGGCAAAAACAGGGGCTATGAGAATGAAGAACCACCCACTGTAGGAAATCAGGTTTGAGACCATCTAAGGAACCTAAAGGTACACAAGTCCATGGGACCTGATGAAATCCGTCCATGGGACCTGATGAAATCCATCCACAGATCCTGAGGGAGGTCACAGATGAAGGTGCTAAGCTGCTTTCCATTATATTTGAAAAGTCATGGCAGCCTGGTGAAGTTCCCACTGACTGGAAAAGGGGAAACATAACCCCCATTTTCAAAAAAGGAAAAAAGGAAGACCCAGGGAACTACAGACTGGACAGTATCACCTCTGTGCCCATCAAGATCATGGAGCAGATCCTCCTGGAATTTCTGCTAAGGCACGTGGAAAATAAGGAGGTGATTGGAGACAGCCAGCATGGCTTCACAATTGACTAGTGGGCAAAAACACTTCTAAAGTAAAAAACTTGCATTTGCCCTTTATTTCAGTTATTTTGCCAGCCCCTCTACTGGGCACTATAGAAAACATTGAGTGGCATGTTGTCACCTTCCTCTCCATAATCAAGTAGAGCTATTCCTGTTGGTTGACAGAAATTGAAAAATTTGGGCACTAGTTCATTTTTCAGTACTGATATCTGCATCTATGGTGAGGCCTCTCCTTGGATTGCTGCTGGCTTGGCTTATGCTACTGCTGGATGAGTGACTGGTACTCTATTTCTCTCTGCGTTGTAATGCTGTTCCCAGGGTGGCTGGAGTGTGGGGGTTAGAAGTCAGGACTTCTAGACTGTCACCTGGTTTAGGAAGGCAGGATGAACTGCTTCTTATGGAGCTTTTGTAGACATAGGAGAGCTGTGCTTGATCCTGCTCTCCATCCTAGCATTCCTATGTGAGCTGAAAGGAAGTTACTGGGTGAGGCATCCTCTTTGCTTTAATCAGGGAAGGTTAAGTGTCTCATTTTACATTAGGTCAAAAAACTTAAATTAGGTGTTTAGACACCGTATTCAGGCAGTAGAGAAAGCTACAAGTCTACTGAGAGTGATTAACTTGAACTTTATTAAGAACTGTCTCTCTCTCCTTTATCTTGGACGAGGTGGATCTTACCCTTAGTCTTTCTCTGATTTAACTTCCTACCTGCAAAGGGCTTTGCAGTTTTCTATCAGTAGTGCTTGTAAGGTACTCATACACTTTAATAGTGTTGCAGACCTTAGCTACCTGTATAATTGAATCAAATTACTCTGCCTTTATTAATTATGTCAGCCACACTCAGTTTTTCTGAATTGAAGTTAGTTACATATTAATTTCATACATAGTGTATACGAATCCCAGCAAAACTAGCCATGGGAAGGATTTGGCTGATAGACTGCACAAATTCTTGTCTGGTGTAAAGAACAGCAAACACAACAGAAGGACTCAAGAGCTGATGGGGATTGTAAAGGGCTGGACACACTTGCCTGTGGAAACAGTGGACTGAAGTTTTTTAGGAACAAGAGAAATTAATATCTGTTAGATTTTAATTACATCAGGTTGTTCTTGCCTCTGGGCAGCAAGGTGGATCAAGGAACTTTTGTGGTCTCTTCCACCCTCATTTTTTTGAAGACTTAATTATTTCTTTTATTTCAAAAATAGTACAGATCATTTGGTGCTCTGACTTCTTTCCTCTCTTAAAGTGGATAAAAATAGCATCACTGAATGGCCTTTAGAATTAACTTTGAGGAGGAAAATTATCCTCATATGTTAAATAACCACATCTGCAGTGTCTCTGTGAAATAATTAGTCAGATGTTGGGTATCTACTTAGAAACATAAAATTAAATTCACTGAGTTTTATACATCTCACTTATAGTTATCTAACCATAAGGTAATTCTGCAGGCTTACTATAGCAAGGCAGAAGCATCTCCAGAGTCATCCCATCTAAAATAGTTGAGACGCATCTCCCTGGAGGTGCCTGTCCCTCTCAATTGAATATAAAGGAAGGGTAGCCAGCTAGCTTAGACCTAGACAACTCACTTTTGCAATTCTGAAGTTATATTAGGTAGAACTGCCCCTTTAGTAAAGACTCCCTTTCAGCAGTAAGGACATAAAATTGACACTTACTTTGTCAGCTGCATGATACTTATGTCAGGAATTTAAGTTAGCGTTCAGCTCACCCTTTTGTTGTTTACCTTACAAGTAATCTCCCTGAAAATTGTCTTCCCTGCTCCATTAACATTTTTTGACAGCAGATAAACTTGATAGATCTTGACATGTCTTACTGCCTAGGGATGTTATTCAGAACTACAGCAATGCTGGCTACTTGGCACTTCCCATCATTACTCCAACAGCCTTTACTTTGGCTTGTCATAGTGCAACAAGACTCAGTGTGGCAGTGTTTTATCAGTAAGAAGTGGCTTCTTATAGTTGCAGTGAGCTTTGGCACTGATGACAGAAATATATCACATCTCAGTACTCAATGGACAAAACTGTGTTTTACCATCAGAAGCTGTAATTGTAGAACTGGGTATGGAGTACACTGGGTACGAGTGTAAACCCTAGCAAACCTAGTCATTCTGCCATGAATAATAGATGCTAACACTAATGTCATTGCAGCAAGGGTAATCCTGACAGGGAAATTCAGGGCAATATATTCTGTCTCTTTATGGTAGTAGGTATCATATCCAAAGTTCCTCTTAGTAAGGAAGTCACACCTTTGCTAATTTGTCTAAATTCAGTGTTCCCCCAAAGAAACCCAAAAGTCAATGCACACATCATCTGCCAGAGACAGAGGACAGCAAACCCTGCATTAATGTATGCTTCTTATTCAAGTCCTTTAATTCCGTGTGTCCAAGACTTGGGCTACAAGGTAATGGTGACACTCATCACCAATTTTAGCCTTCTGTAACTTATACACATACTCTAAAATGGTTGTCTAGATTCTCGGTATGTTCAGCAGAGACATCCAGAGAGTGGTTAATTCTGTGTTTGAGTAAGCATGTAAAATAGGTGGGATTTTATTAAACATATTAAACATGATATTAAACATTCATAGAGAGGTTTTTGGAGCTAAAGCCAACATCTTTCTTTGCCATGGTACTATTAGGAATTCAAATTTGGTTCCAGTTTTCTACAAAAGCTCCATATTGATCTGGTAATAACTGTTGTAGACAAGACTGCACTTACTTTGTAAATACAGTTCCACCTAATAGCCTAATAGCCATGGAAATCACCCACTGCATCTTCCTATAAAAGTGCTATGAATTTACAATCCCTCGTACATGAAAATCTCTTTATCTAGGGTGTCCCATTACGGTGATTTTGTACGAAAATAATCTGTACTGTCAACAGATCTGTTCATCACTAACAAGGTGTCAGTAAAAGACTGCATGGTTGTAAGAGAAACCCACAAGAATTCTTCCCAGACTTATTAAAAAATACAGAAACAACTCCTCAAGTACTTGGTAAAACAGATAAAACTATGAGTGCAGAAAGAAGATCAAACAGATCCCAGGCAGCTCCTTCCCCTAAAAGAGTTAATCTTGCTTCTTTATGAAACAAGTTATAAGAAAATAGCCTGATTCTTACCTGCAGAGACTCAGCAGAGCGCTGGTGGAAAAGCAACAGCAAGGAGAGGGACAGGAAGACGTTGTCCCTCTCTGTAGGCTCTGTTCTGTACACTGGCAGAGCAGGGTGAGGAAAAACCTCCACTGCAGTGAGCAGTGTGAGCCTAGGAGAAGATGTAACCTGAGTTGTTAGATCTGAACATTGCTACCCTAAGGTTCAAAGGGTCCACAGCAAATGGGGAAATGCTAAGCCATTAGAGTGGAGAGCTCGATCTGGTGTGTGCCCACTGCATCCAAAGCAATACTGTGAGCATGAGCTTGCTTCCTTAGATTTCCGGTTTCTGTGCTAGCACTTGCACATAATCAGCATGTCTAGGGTTGAACATGGGTTCAGGCACTTGCTTGGCCAGTGTTGACACCTGCTATGGATGGAAAAAGCCATGCCCTTGTCAAACAGGGAAGCCGTAGCTGCTGCTTATCTAGACATCCTTACTTCTCACCTTCAGTGTCTCTGTGACCAAAGAGTCAGGGATTTTGTGATTTTATCCAGTTTCAGAGCAGAGGCATACAGCAGTCTAGCAGTATCTTCCCCAGAAATCTCTTGCCTCTAGACATGTCAGACTTCAGTAAATGACATGGTAAGAAAACACCAGCTGCAGACCCCCACAACTATCAGAGTTTACTAATTTGGCTTGGGAGTGGGTGCTTATCGGAAACGTAGCCTATAGGCAAGTGAAGAAAATGAAAACAAACCCTCTTCTCTCCTCGTTCCTCTTTCCCAATGAAAGTCTTTTGAAATATTGCCATGGTACTGCTTAAAAGGTCTCCACAGTGCTGTGAATTTGAATGTCAGCACATAATTAGTATATTTAATGACATGCAGAGAGCAAATATATCCAAGTGGCACATAAACAGAGTGAGATTCTACATGTCCCTGATATGCAGAACTGCCTGTGAAAGTTATATTAGGAGGTGGATACTGAGTCAGGAAGGCTTGGA